>NW_026897048.1:0-279623 GCF_033153095.1 Gastrolobium bilobum | reverse complement strand
ATTTCAAAATTTGACATCGGTGTCAAAGAATCATATCCCTATATATATATATATATAGAAGCCTGTGCTTGTTTGGAGAGATCGTCATAAATGATGAAAGTGTGGCGTTCACGGCACATAAAATATTCAGCCAAAACTGCTTTTGTACGTTGGCAACTAAACACGAGGGTTGCGCTCGGGAGGCTTAACCCAACACCTTACGACACGAGCTCACCACAACCATGCACCACCTGTGTCCGCGTTCCCGAAGACACCCTTCTCTTTCAAGAGGATTCGCTGCATGTCAAGCCCTGGTAAGGTTCTTCGCTTTGCATAGAATTAAACCACATGCTCCACCGCTTGTGAGGGCCCCCGTTGGAAGGACCCATGCAAGCAGTAGTGGACGTAGCGGAAGAGAGAATGTCGCCTTGAGTAACGCAAACGTTGAAGAGAATCCAATGCTTCAAGAATCTAAGTGTTCCTACACAAGGTTCGTCCACGGAGAGCCGCGGTGGTCTCCCCCGGATCCCACGAGTGAATAGAAAGTTGGATCTACTAATTTCATTCATTGAATATCCCTATCTTGAATTTCATTGAGATAAGAGATATCGTTTCTAGTCTATCTCTTTCTATTTTGTATATATATATATATATATATATATATGGAGAAGGTTATATTTACAAACTTTTTGTTTACAAACTACACTATGTTCTCCCGGAAGAACAATAAGTTATACTATGTTCTCCCGTTATAATATGTAAGAGTTTGTAACATATTTATATATATATATATATATATATCAAATATGGAAAGTTGAAAAATTATAATATAATAATCAAAAAATTGCAATAGAAAAGAAAAAGAGTGCCATTTTTTATACTAAAACTCTCGCTTTCACTATCATTTTTGCCCTTATCACAAATGTTACTATAAAAATAACTGTCATTATATTTGTCACTATCATCTAAAATCTAAAAAATATTACATTTTTAATATTATAATAATTCAAGCTTTAGTTGTATACAATATATTATAATAATTCCAAGCATTCACAACATAATTTTTTTGATCTTTGCATAAACAAACATAAGTATACATATTACGATGCCAACAATATAATATATCAAACTTTATGTAAGATAATTACCAAACATCGGGGGACATACGTTATGCATTTGGAATTGGGTCACGACCGCTCTGCAATTTAAAATCTTACACTAAAAACTTACCTTTTTTTTTTTTTAATGAAGTACAGTTTGACCTCCTTATTCCTTAAAATTTTATTGTCCCTTAAACTCTTATTCTACTTGCGCTCTGTAATTGATATAAAAGTGCACACTTTATATATTCGACATAACCTTGATCATGCTTTGGCGTGGCCTGCATAATGCCACCAAAGGCTCAATTTTGGGCATGGTAAGCCCTACACCCTCCATCATGTTGATTTCTTGATCCCCAATTCTTTCCCACTCAAAACACTGAATCAAGGCTCCTAATGCATGTCCCATAACACGTTTTGCCAAAGCAGCTCCAGGGCAAGCTCTCCTTCCAATACCAAATGGAATCATATTGTAAAGTACATCACAACCTTGCCCTCCCTCAAATCTCTCTGGCTCAAACCTTGTTGGTTCTGCCCACCACTTAGCGTTCCTATGCAGGGTCCATAGATTAACAAGGAGCATTGTCCCTGCTGGTACATCAAAACCACAAACATTGCAATCTTTAGAGGACTTGTGGGGTACCAAGAGAGGAGCCACAGGGTAGAGACGAAGTGTCTCGGTAATTACATTTTGCAAGTATTTAAGTTTGGGAGTATCTAGTTCATTCAACAGGTGATCTTGCCCCACGTAAGAGTCTATCTCAACAATAGTCTTATTCATTGCTTCTGGATGGTTGAGGAGAAGTGACAGTGCCCATTCCAATGTAGTAGCCGAAGTTTCAGACCCAGCTACAAGCATTGCCTGCATGATTTTTTACAGTTAGTGTAAATAAGCGAATTTTTTTAAAAAAAAAAAATTATAAAAATTGTTATGAACTGGATCCATATCCTAACAACCCTATTACGATCAAGATTTGATGGAGATATCGTAACCATATAATCTAGACAGTATCAAGATAAGATTCCTATCCTCATCAATCAAGACAGATTTTATATCAACTGAGAGATTTCGAAGGAACAAATTTATTAAAGTAATCCTTATAAATAAGAGCCTAAATACCTCAACTACATACTTTTGAACTGCCAACATTATGCATACACTTGGCCATAAGCCTATTGTTTATGCGTAGTGATTGGAGTATTGACTATAAGCTAATCAGATATCTATCTTTAAGATATCTCTGAGCACATACCTATGAGGTATAGTTATATGGTTTAACAGGACCGAACAAAAACATTTTATATTAGATAAAAGAAAACCTTCATTACCTTAAACAAACACACATGGTGGTTAGTCTCGATCTCGTAACTTCAAAGAGTAGCAACAATTTAACATACTATTAAGCTCATGTCAAAATACGGCTTTACGTAACAGAAGATATTGAAAGGATTTAAAAATGCACAGAAAAATTAATCAATTTTTTTCATTTTCGTGGGAAGAATAGAAATCTTCATTTCATAGAGGGACATAATATATTTCTTGGTTTGGTACTCTTAAACTAAATAATCTGGTTATAACGTTAAAAACATTTGCTAATACTTGTATCTTCATCTAAACATAAGACAATTTTCTTTTCAAGTCAATTTTTTCTTTTGATTAAAAAAAAAAACAGCAATATATGAATTATTGATTATGTACTTAGGGTTAGTTGTCTTTTCCATGCACCTATGTTTTTAACAATTATTAAATGTTGCACTCTATTAATGATTCTACACAGCAGTCAGCAGTCAGCAGTAGCTCTATTACACTGATCATAAAGTTCTTTTTTTTTTTTTATGAGATAACCGTCAAGATTCAAAAGGTCCGGATCAACACTTGTGTAAATTGTGAACTTATTTTAAAGATCCTCTTTTCCTTTTGGTAGCTTTATAATTAGATCATAGCTTTGTGAGAGCAAATGCAACTAATTGAGTGATATGGTGTCTCTCTCTATTTATGTCCACTTGATTGCACTGAGTATATATTTTACTTTAAAGAAGACTCTGCGTGCCCAACAGTTGATAGCCTTGCGATAGCAGTTGAAAGTAATCGAGTCACACATGTCAGCAACCATATATATAAACAAAACAATTGTCAAAGATTTTGAAATATCCTAGTCCTGTCCTTTGAATAATTTAGTGCATCTTTATTTGTGAAGGAATATTTATATCTATTTTTATTGTTTGTTTCAAATCAAGATCTTCAATAGATACGATAATATCTTTTTCTTTTGTTCAAGTAAATATATAATAAGATTAATATTTATTATGTCCTAAGAGAAGAAAAGAAAAGAAAAATATGATAAAATTTATCTTAACGATAAATATTAATCCCGTATTCGGATATTCCCATATATAATTGGGTGGTGATTATGTAAAATTTAAGAGGAAATCAAATGTAAACTACTCACTCACCATAATAACGCCTTTGACAGTTTCGTTAGTGTAGAATTCTGGTTCCTTGTCTTGGAGATCCAACATAGTATCAATCAGCGTCGACATGTTCCTTCGGACTTTTCCGGCACTGATGTTCCTGTTTCTCCGGTGCTCATCAAGGAGTTTCTGAAAGAAGCTATCGACCTTGTTCATCAACTTGACCATCCTCTTTTCCAAACCTTGAAAATCAATCCATTGCAGTATTGGAAAGAAGTCATTCAAATTACCACTTCCTTGCAGCTCTACGAACTCTTTCATAAGAAACTGGAACTCTCTCCCTTCTTCAGCAACCGCATCCTTCCCATAGTACCTTTTCCCAGAGATCATCCTTAGCATGATGTTGAAAGAAAGCTCCAACAGTCTAGACCTTATGTCTACCACCTTTGACACGTGTCCTTTGCACTCTTCATGTAGTTGCTTCACCAACAGTTGAATCTCTTCCTCTCGAATTCTTGCAAGCATGGCCAGACGGTTGGTAGATAACAGCTCAAGTGTTATTAGACGCCGAAGGTTGCGCCAATGATCGCCATAGGAAGCGAATCCCACTGATTTATGGTTGTAACTGAGGTGTTTCCCAGCAAGGGTGTGAGGACGGTTTGCAAAAGTGATATCATTCTTGGAAAGGCATTCTTCTACAGCAGAAGGTGATGACACAACGAGGACATTTCGGGTTCCAAGGTGGAGAACAAATATGTGGCCATATTTCTCTGTTAGATTATGCAGACTTCTGTGTAGAGGTTCTTTTATCAGATGAAGATGACCTATAACTGGTAAAGCAGGTGGGCTAGGTGGGAGGTTTCTATGCTTGGCTTGTCTCTTTAGTACATATTTAGAGACAAAGAGAAAAAACAAGATGAGAAAAATTGAAGTAGGTATCGGCCACCCAGCACCTTCGTCTTCCATTCGGAGAAAAACAGGATGGGCTGTTTGCAATTTGTGCCATGTACAAGACTATATAGATATTGGTATTATTATTAAGTGATTGAAACTAAAATAATGAAGGGTGTTTGATGCTGGATAAGGTTGTGGAACTTGTGGTTGAGAAAAATATGTTAAGTGATACAGTCGAATTGAGTACTCCGTATATTCGGCAAAAGCACGGTAATAGTAACATTTAGGTAAAAATTGTTATGTTCAAAGCATGCTTGATAAGCATAACATTATAGAGCAGACAAATACGTTGGTCAACCTAACGGGAGCATTCTCAATGTTTGTGACGATACTCATGTCCACGGCAGACAATCCCATCTGGCAGCAAGCTAACCACAACAATCCCGTCAAGGACGTTGACACGACATGTGGCGTCATCTCATACACGTGGGTTGACGACTCCCCTTGCCATCTCATACCAATCAGCACCATTCCTGTCAGCTACATGAAGGTAATAGCTCCACATCACTAACAAATCGTCGGTGAAAACGTGATAAGCGTGGATGTGGATGTGAGTCGCGTAAGTAGTCCATGTGAACATATGTGAAGAGAAGAGAGAGAAAAAGAAAATATAGGCCTCATATACTTTTATGTGTGTATTTTGATAAATATTAGATAAAATTATCTAAAGAAACTTTAAATCTTTTTTTTAATATATATATAGGAGGGTTATGTGGGCAATTTCTTTTTTACAAACTACATTATGTTTTACCGGTAAGACTTTACTCAAGAGTGTCTTTCTAGTAAGATATAGTGTAGTTTGTAAGAGTTTGTAAACAAAAAGTTTGTTAATATAACATTCCACCTAATCCTTCTTTCCCTAAAGGAAGAGCGTGAAATTCTTTTTCCTTTCCGCAGGAACCTGAAGATTGGATCTAGTCATAAGAAGACTTGAATGCTTGGCTGATAAATAACATATGTCTTGTCTTTGACCCCCCCAACTCATTCTACAAAGATAGGATTTCGTGTAATAAGCTTTTCGCAAAGTGGTGACGAAGGGTATAATTTGTACAAATCTTTCCATTTTCCAATTCAAAGATTATTTAAAGTGATTGGTGTATCTACTCCAACGATACTATTGTTCACACCATTATGCAAGAAGGTTCCGGTAAAATATGTACTTCTTCGGGAATAAAAAAAATTGACCTACTTTGATTTGGTATTTTTGGTTAAATTCTTTGATTCCTCGATACTCAGCTCTTATTGCAGCAGCTACTACTATTTTCTTGATCTATCCAGTTGGTCAAGGAAGCTTTTCGGATGTTATGCCTCTAGGAATCTCTGGTCCTTTCAACTTTATGATTGTGTTTTAGGCATCTAAATATGAAATGAGGTGTGAATCATAGTTCTAATATTTTAAAATAAATTTTATATATTTCATGCTCCAAATACTAGATAAATATCTGACGAGAGAAATTGGTTCGCGTAATTGAATGGAATGATGTCGAAAATAATTTTGGTACAAACACAAATTGGTCGTGTATTAGCAGACAACATATATATAGGTTCAAGATGAATTGCCGTTAGAAATCAAGATATTAGGATTGGACTTATCAATTGATTCATAACCTTTCAAACACAACCAATATCAATTCGAACCCCCCTTTACCTGTATTGTCATTAGAAATCAAGATATTGGGATTGGACTTAACAATCGGTTCATAACCTTTCAAACATAACCAATATCGATTGTTCCCCCACCACCGGGAACCTAGTTAGATTCAGGCATGTACACTTTTTAGTTATTGGAAGATCCAACTCTGAAAACTAAAATACCCACATTAATTGCAAGTCTTATTAAGCATTAAAGAGATCTGCGGATAAAAATATTTGGCTTTCTATAATAGAAATTACATTAGTGAGAATATAAACTGAAACATCCCCCGATTCTTAAATTCTCATTTTTTATCGAGTTCAATATTAATAAGATTAATAAATCTTTATAAGTTTTGATGTAATATTGTTATTTTTAACAAGTAGTTTTGTTTGCAGGCTAATTAGTCACATTGTTTTGATGAAATGAATTGAATTTATATTAGTCTGGATACAGAAAACCAATTCGATTAAAGATCCTTTTATCCTTTTACTATTTTTGTGATCTTACTTGACTGTAGTTATATAATCGAGGAATCGTTTAAAAAATAAAAAACCTCGATAGTAAATTTAACAACTATTTTGTTTTTATATGGTTGGCGTCACTCGATTTCGATTATTTGCATTGGCTATCGCAAAGCTATCAGCTATTTAGGAACGCAAAAGTCTTCATTTAAGTGGAATATATATGCTATGCAACTAAGCTGATTTATATACACACACGTCATATCACTCCATTAATTGCATTTGCTCTTACAAATTAGCCAGATCTAATTCATTCTCTCATCTTCATTTCTAATTCTAAAAAGATCACGTAATTTTTTACTCATTATGTTATTTTTTGATAAAATAATTAATAATTGAAATAAAAAAATTAATTTTTTTTTCATTTTATGAATTTTATTATTAAAATTACAACGATTAATATGTCAATAAATAATAGAAGTATATCACATAACATAAATATTTTCAAATAGAGAAAAATGTTTCTGCAGTTAATGCAGATAAGTTATCTGCATTTATTTCCAAAAAGACGTCATTTTGATATTGAAATCTTATAAAATTATAAATATAAAGACTACTATAACCTTAAAATAAATTAAAATTACAAAAACACCATGATTTTCGCCCCAAAACGATGTCGTATTGGGCTTACTGCAGATAATTCATCTGCAGTAACTGTAGAAAAAACGAACCCTTTTAAATAAGACACAAACGAATACATTTCATAAAAATCCTAATTCACATGAAATAAGTCTTGAGAAATGATTTATAAAAGTGTTAAGGTAAAATTTTGGTTGGGAGTTGGTTTATTTCAACGGAGTCTTTTCGTGAGTAAAATAGAAAGTCACACCGATCGTGTCCGCAATCTGAAAAATAACTTCTGTGTGTTATAGTGCTATTGCTGTTTAAAATTAATTGATTGCAACATTTAATAATCATAGATGGAAATAGGCGTTACATACTTATATATATAGATATCATGTTGTCAAAATCGAGTTTCTAAATAAAAATAGAGGTGAATGGTAAAATCGTAAATTACATAAACGACACGAAACTAAAATTTATACTACTTAAAGGTCAATATATATATATATATATATATATATATATATATATGGGGCAGGTTATTCTTATACTAGTATAAGAATATAAAGTTTTATTACACTCAATTTTAACTATTGATTCACTTGTATCTAATGACTCATATAACTAAAAAATTATAGCCATTAGATAAAAGCGAGATCAACGGTTAAGATTAAGAGTGTAACTTACACTGGTGTAAAATAATCCTGACCCTGTATATATATTATCATTTATTGGAAATTAATATTAATTAATAAGTTTGATTCCCAATAAATGATAACCGTTGATTGACGGAAATCAAAGGTTAGGATTTGGTGTCAAATTTCAAAATTTGACATCGGTGTCAAAGAATCATATCCCTATATATATATATATATAGAAGCCTGTGCTTGTTTGGAGAGATCGTCATAAATGATGAAAGTGTGGCGTTCACGGCACATAAAATATTCAGCCAAAACTGCTTTTGTACGTTGGCAACTAAACACGAGGGTTGCGCTCGGGAGGCTTAACCCAACACCTTACGACACGAGCTCACCACAACCATGCACCACCTGTGTCCGCGTTCCCGAAGACACCCTTCTCTTTCAAGAGGATTCGCTGCATGTCAAGCCCTGGTAAGGTTCTTCGCTTTGCATAGAATTAAACCACATGCTCCACCGCTTGTGAGGGCCCCCGTTGGAAGGACCCATGCAAGCAGTAGTGGACGTAGCGGAAGAGAGAATGTCGCCTTGAGTAACGCAAACGTTGAAGAGAATCCAATGCTTCAAGAATCTAAGTGTTCCTACACAAGGTTCGTCCACGGAGAGCCGCGGTGGTCTCCCCCGGATCCCACGAGTGAATAGAAAGTTGGATCTACTAATTTCATTCATTGAATATCCCTATCTTGAATTTCATTGAGATAAGAGATATCGTTTCTAGTCTATCTCTTTCTATTTTGTATATATATATATATATATATATATATAAGGAGAAGGTTATATTTACAAACTTTTTATTTACAAACTACACTATGTTCTCCCGGAAGAACAATAAGTTATACTATGTTCTCCCGGGAGTACATATTAATATGTAAGAGTTTGTAACATATTTATATATATATATATATATATATCAAATATGGAAAGTTGAAAAATTATAATATAATAATCAAAAAATTGCAATAGAAAAGAAAAAGAGTGCCATTTTTTATACTAAAACTCTCGCTTTCACTATCATTTTTGCCCTTATCACAAATGTTACTATAAAAATAACTGTCATTATATTTGTCACTATCATCTAAAATGTGACTATCAATCCATTTTTTACACTAACAAATTTTTGGTATCTTATAGTATCTTTTCTTTTGTTCAAATAAATCACATTGTTTAACTTTTGGTATATTAGAAGTGTAATTTTTTCACAATATTAATTAGGGTTCGATATTTCTTATGTTATAAGAAATAAAATTATTTTTTACATACAAATAAAAATATGTAATTCTGAAGGAAACCACATGAGCATTGGTGAATTTTTCCTAAAAAAACATTCCAATTTTTTTTCCTCTTTTTCTCTTTTCCCCTTATTTTATGAGAAAGGGGTCTAGAATATTACATTTTTAATATTATAATAATTCAAGCTTTAGTTGTATACAATATATTATAATAATTCCAAGCATTCACAACATAATTTTTTTGATCTTTGCATAAACAAACATAAGTATACATATTACGATGCCAACAATATAATATATCGACGGTAATGGCTACGACGACGATGGTGGTGGTGGTAGTGATAATGGTGGTGACGGTGATGGTAGTGGTGGTGGTGATGGTGACAGTGGTGATAGCAGTGGCTACAACGATGGTGGTGATAATGGTGGCAGTGGTGGTGGTGATAGTGATGACATGGTGGTGGCGGTGGCATAGTGGCGACAGTAGTGGTGGTGCTGCGATAAGGGTGATGATGATGACATGGAGGTGGCGGTAATGGTGGTGGCGATAGCGACGATGGTGGTGGTAGTGGT
Source organism: Gastrolobium bilobum (assembly GCF_033153095.1). NCBI lineage: Eukaryota > Viridiplantae > Streptophyta > Magnoliopsida > Fabales > Fabaceae > Gastrolobium > Gastrolobium bilobum. The sequence goes on along the minus strand of NW_026897048.1, from coordinate 269,957 downwards.
GGTGATAGTAGTGGCTGCGACGATGGTGATGGTGATGACATGGTGGCGGTGATGGTGATGACAAGGTGGCGGCGATGGCGGTGGTGTAGTGGTGGCAATAATGGCGATGATGGTAGTAGTGGTGGCTACGATGATGGTGGTAGTGATAATGGTGATGGTGGTGATGGTAGTGGTGGTGGTGGTGGTGGCGATGATAATGATGGTGGCTGTGACGTAGAGGTGGCGGTGGTGACAGCAGTGGCCGCAGCGGTGGTGGTGGTGGCGGCAGTAATAGTGGTGATGGCGATGACATGGTGGTGGTGATAGTGTAGTGGTGGTAACGGTGGTATAGTGGCGGCGACGACGACGGTAGTGGTGGTGGTGGTGATGGCAGTGGCTGCGACAATGGTGAGGATGATGACATGGTGGTGGTGGTGGTGGTGATGGCAGTGGCTGCAACAATGGTGAGGATGATGACATGGTGGTGGTGGCGGTGGCGGCGGCGGCAGCGGCGACGGTGGTGGTGACAGCAGTGGCTGCGACGATAGTTATGGTGATGACTTGGTGGCAGCGATTGTGGTGTAGTGGTGGCGGCTAGAGATGGCAAAACGGGCCAACCCGGCCCGACCCAACTCAACCTGCATTCAACCCGAAAAAAATGAGTCGGGTTAGGGTTGGCTCGAACAAAAAAATGAGCCAGAAAATCCAACTCGACCCGACCCGAGTCGGGTTAGGGTTAGCTCGCGGGTTGACTCAAAAATATGGCTTGTAGGTTGGCTTGAAAAAATAGCTCGCGAGTTGACTCGAAAATTACTCACGGGTTAAGCTCGTTTTCAGCCTATTTAAATGACCTGTAGTATTAATGCACCAGCTATGTGGCTTCCATTAGCTTAAACAAAGGGTTACAAAATGAGAAACAAAAACAAAATATTTTAATTTCGAATTTTCTTCACAATAAATTTGCATCAATATCCAGAAACAATTAAAACCATTTGCTATCAAGTGGGTAAGATATTTGAACCAAACAGAGTCAGCATAGCCTAACAATATAAAAATGACAGGATGTGAAAAGATTAGGGACTTAGGTTTAGAGAAGAAAAAAAATGATGACAACATGTGTGGGTTTTGTCCATTTTTGTATATTATATTTTGTATTTTTTTATAAAAGAAAAACTCAACCTGCGAGCTGGCTCGTTCGACTCGCGGGTTGGCTCGTTTTTTCACGGGTTGAAACGAGCCGGGTTGGCAGCTCATTTTTGCCAACCTAACTCGACTCATTTTGGCGGGTTACGAGCCAACCCGACGGGTTGGCTCATTTTTGCCAACCCTAGTGGCGGCAGTGGCTACGATGGTGGTGGTGGTGGTGGTTGGTGATGGTGGTAGTGATAATGGTGGTGGTGGTAATGATGGTGGTGATGACGTGGAGGTGGTGGTGGTGGTACAACGATGGTGACAGTGGTCATGTCGGGATGATGGTAGTGGTGGTGATGATGGTAGTGGTGGAGAGTAATTAAGAGAGATAAGTGTTTCTCATTTTGTGTCAGGGAACAAAAAAGCAGAAATTTTTTTATTCTTTTTTTTGTTCCCTAGCACAAAAATTAAACCGGTTCATCCCGAGAACAAAAAAATAAATCAATTTTACCAAACGAGTTTTCTATCCATTTATATTCCCAGAGCATAAATTAAAAAAAAAATTAATTCTGAGAAGAAATTACCAAACGATGTGAAAAGATTAGGGACTTAGGTTTAGAGAAGAAAAAAAATGATGACAACATGTGTGGGTTTTGTCCATTTTTGTATATTATATTTTGTATTTTTTTATAAAAGAAAAACTCAACCTGCGAGCTGGCTCGTTTGACTCGCGGGTTGGCTCGTTTTTTCACGGGTTGAAACGAGCCGGGTTGGCAGCTCATTTTTGCCAACCTAACTCGACTCATTTTGGCGGGTTACGAGCCAACCCGACGGGTTGGCTCATTTTTGCCAACCCTAGTGGCGGCAGTGGCTACGATGGTGGTGGTGGTGGTGGTTGGTGATGGTGGTAGTGATAATGGTGGTGGTGGTAATGATGGTGGTGATGACGTGGAGGTGGTGGTGGTGGTACAACGATGGTGACAGTGGTCATGTCGGGATGATGGTAGTGGTGGTGATGATGGTAGTGGTGGAGAGTAATTAAGAGAGATAAGTGTTTCTCATTTTGTGTCAGGGAACAAAAAAGCAGAAATTTTTTTATTCTTTTTTTTGTTCCCTAGCACAAAAATTAAACCGGTTCATCCCGAGAACAAAAAAATAAATCAATTTTACCAAACGAGTTTTCTATCCATTTATATTCCCAGAGCATAAATTAAAAAAAAAATTAATTCTGAGAAGAAATTACCAAACGATGTGAAAAGATTAGGGACTTAGGTTTAGAGAAGAAAAAAAATGATGACAACATGTGTGGGTTTTGTCCATTTTTGTATATTATATTTTGTATTTTTTTATAAAAGAAAAACTCAACCTGCGAGCTGGCTCGTTTGACTCGCGGGTTGGCTCGTTTTTTCACGGGTTGAAACGAGCCGGGTTGGCAGCTCATTTTTGCCAACCTAACTCGACTCATTTTGGCGGGTTACGAGCCAACCCGACGGGTTGGCTCATTTTTGCCAACCCTAGTGGCGGCAGTGGCTACGATGGTGGTGGTGGTGGTGGTTGGTGATGGTGGTAGTGATAATGGTGGTGGTGGTAATGATGGTGGTGATGACGTGGAGGTGGTGGTGGTGGTACAACGATGGTGACAGTGGTCATGTCGGGATGATGGTAGTGGTGGTGATGATGGTAGTGGTGGAGAGTAATTAAGAGAGATAAGTGTTTCTCATTTTGTGTCAGGGAACAAAAAAGCAGAAATTTTTTTATTCTTTTTTTTGTTCCCTAGCACAAAAATTAAACCGGTTCATCCCGAGAACAAAAAAATAAATCAATTTTACCAAACGAGTTTTCTATCCATTTATATTCCCAGAGCATAAATTAAAAAAAAAATTAATTCTGAGAAGAAATTACCAAACGATGTGAAAAGATTAGGGACTTAGGTTTAGAGAAGAAAAAAAATGATGACAACATGTGTGGGTTTTGTCCATTTTTGTATATTATATTTTGTATTTTTTTATAAAAGAAAAACTCAACCTGCGAGCTGGCTCGTTTGACTCGCGGGTTGGCTCGTTTTTTCACGGGTTGAAACGAGCCGGGTTGGCAGCTCATTTTTGCCAACCTAACTCGACTCATTTTGGCGGGTTACGAGCCAACCCGACGGGTTGGCTCATTTTTGCCAACCCTAGTGGCGGCAGTGGCTACGATGGTGGTGGTGGTGGTGGTTGGTGATGGTGGTAGTGATAATGGTGGTGGTGGTAATGATGGTGGTGATGACGTGGAGGTGGTGGTGGTGGTACAACGATGGTGACAGTGGTCATGTCGGGATGATGGTAGTGGTGGTGATGATGGTAGTGGTGGAGAGTAATTAAGAGAGATAAGTGTTTCTCATTTTGTGTCAGGGAACAAAAAAGCAGAAATTTTTTTATTCTTTTTTTTGTTCCCTAGCACAAAAATTAAACCGGTTCATCCCGAGAACAAAAAAATAAATCAATTTTACCAAACGAGTTTTCTATCCATTTATATTCCCAGAGCATAAATTAAAAAAAAAATTAATTCTGAGAAGAAATTACCAAACGATGTGAAAAGATTAGGGACTTAGGTTTAGAGAAGAAAAAAAATGATGACAACATGTGTGGGTTTTGTCCATTTTTGTATATTATATTTTGTATTTTTTTATAAAAGAAAAACTCAACCTGCGAGCTGGCTCGTTTGACTCGCGGGTTGGCTCGTTTTTTCACGGGTTGAAACGAGCCGGGTTGGCAGCTCATTTTTGCCAACCTAACTCGACTCATTTTGGCGGGTTACGAGCCAACCCGACGGGTTGGCTCATTTTTGCCAACCCTAGTGGCGGCAGTGGCTACGATGGTGGTGGTGGTGGTGGTTGGTGATGGTGGTAGTGATAATGGTGGTGGTGGTAATGATGGTGGTGATGACGTGGAGGTGGTGGTGGTGGTACAACGATGGTGACAGTGGTCATGTCGGGATGATGGTAGTGGTGGTGATGATGGTAGTGGTGGAGAGTAATTAAGAGAGATAAGTGTTTCTCATTTTGTGTCAGGGAACAAAAAAGCAGAAATTTTTTTATTCTTTTTTTTGTTCCCTAGCACAAAAATTAAACCGGTTCATCCCGATAACAAAAAAATAAATCAATTTTACCAAACGAGTTTTCTATCCATTTATATTCCCAGAGCATAAATTAAAAAAAAAATTAATTCTGAGAAGAAATTACCAAACGATGTGAAAAGATTAGGGACTTAGGTTTAGAGAAGAAAAAAAATGATGACAACATGTGTGGGTTTTGTCCATTTTTGTATATTATATTTTGTATTTTTTTATAAAAGAAAAACTCAACCTGCGAGCTGGCTCGTTTGACTCGCGGGTTGGCTCGTTTTTTCACGGGTTGAAACGAGCCGGGTTGGCAGCTCATTTTTGCCAACCTAACTCGACTCATTTTGGCGGGTTACGAGCCAACCCGACGGGTTGGCTCATTTTTGCCAACCCTAGTGGCGGCAGTGGCTACGATGGTGGTGGTGGTGGTGGTTGGTGATGGTGGTAGTGATAATGGTGGTGGTGGTAATGATGGTGGTGATGACGTGGAGGTGGTGGTGGTGGTACAACGATGGTGACAGTGGTCATGTCGGGATGATGGTAGTGGTGGTGATGATGGTAGTGGTGGAGAGTAATTAAGAGAGATAAGTGTTTCTCATTTTGTGTCAGGGAACAAAAAAGCAGAAATTTTTTTATTCTTTTTTTTGTTCCCTAGCACAAAAATTAAACCGGTTCATCCCGAGAACAAAAAAATAAATCAATTTTACCAAACGAGTTTTCTATCCATTTATATTCCCAGAGCATAAATTAAAAAAAAAATTAATTCTGAGAAGAAATTACCAAACGATGTGAAAAGATTAGGGACTTAGGTTTAGAGAAGAAAAAAAATGATGACAACATGTGTGGGTTTTGTCCATTTTTGTATATTATATTTTGTATTTTTTTATAAAAGAAAAACTCAACCTGCGAGCTGGCTCGTTTGACTCGCGGGTTGGCTCGTTTTTTCACGGGTTGAAACGAGCCGGGTTGGCAGCTCATTTTTGCCAACCTAACTCGACTCATTTTGGCGGGTTACGAGCCAACCCGACGGGTTGGCTCATTTTTGCCAACCCTAGTGGCGGCAGTGGCTACGATGGTGGTGGTGGTGGTGGTTGGTGATGGTGGTAGTGATAATGGTGGTGGTGGTAATGATGGTGGTGATGACGTGGAGGTGGTGGTGGTGGTACAACGATGGTGACAGTGGTCATGTCGGGATGATGGTAGTGGTGGTGATGATGGTAGTGGTGGAGAGTAATTAAGAGAGATAAGTGTTTCTCATTTTGTGTCAGGGAACAAAAAAGCAGAAATTTTTTTATTCTTTTTTTTGTTCCCTAGCACAAAAATTAAACCGGTTCATCCCGAGAACAAAAAAATAAATCAATTTTACCAAACGAGTTTTCTATCAATGGTGGTGGTGGTAATGATGGTGGTGATGACGTGGAGGTGGTGGTGGTGGTACAACGATGGTGACAGTGGTCATGTCGGGATGATGGTAGTGGTGGTGATGATGGTAGTGGTGGAGAGTAATTAAGAGAGATAAGTGTTTCTCATTTTGTGTCAAACAAAAAAGCAGAAATTTTTTTATTCTTTTTTTTGTTCCCTAGCAAAAAATTAAATCATCCCGAGAACAAAAAAATAAATCAATTTTACCAAACGAGTTTTCTATCCATTTATATTCCCAGAGTATAAATTAAAAAAAAAATTAATTCTGAGAAAGTTGTCATGTACACCCTACCCACCCGAATAGCACCTTTAACAATTTCAGTAGTATAAAATTCTGGTTTCCATTCTTGCTGACCCAACATCACATCCCAGAGGCCCAAGAGGGCAATTACATAGTAAATACAAACAGTACGGGGCATAGACACCTCTAAAATATCTGCAGTAGGAATTTTTTTTATTCTGATCCATGACCATGTTACTGTTTAATGATTCTTTTTCAAAAGGGGTAAAATTTCATCTCATTTATATTTTTTTTTTTTCTTAAATTTTCCCTTCATCCTTTATTTCTCCTATATTTAGAAAAGGAGCTGTTGCTCCGGACCACAGCTAAGAAGCTCCCGCAGTAGGAGGTGATTGCCATTCGTGAAAGATAATGTGATGGTCTTAATTTGGGACCAATCATTGTTTGGGTAGCATGGTGTTTTGTTCATTTGGGACCAATCCTAATGTCTTCTGCTGTTCTCTCCTCTACCTTTTTTTAATATTCTCTATATAGTTGATGATTTTATGGCTAGCATCGTTGGGTCAAGTGAAATGCTCTACAAACAGTTACTTTTTTCTCCAAGACCATTGCATCCATGTTGTGACCGTGAAAATATATTTCCATTTAATTTCTGTGTTCATACTATACTCTAAGGACATGTTTTGTTGTAAATGTAAACCCATGATTGAAGCCATATGTGAAGAAGTGAATTATCTTGTTGGAGGAAACAAGCTGAATCCATATTCTTGAAGGCGGAACAAATATTGGGTACTCTTGCTGTATAGTGTATATACATCCCTTCTAAAAAAAGGGTAAAATATTGAGATTTAGAGGAAAATAAAAATAAAAATATGAATTTTAATAAGATAAAAAATTTCCATTTTTAAAAAAAGGAGCACCAATTAGTACCCAGGATTTGTTCCTTGAGGCAGTAGGACAGTCCCGATTCGTTGTGGCCCACTCCAACTCCTTTTCAAAAAATTGTTGTTATCTAGGGAGACTTCATACATAAGCTAATAGATGCTAAGTATGCCCATTCCCTACCATTGTTTTGGGCTTAATTGTATTTTCAATTCCTTTGTTATGGGCAAGGCTATGGCTAATCACCATTTTGGTCCACCGATAATTTTTTGTTTAAATTTAATTAATATCTTAATTTTTATTGTTATAATCAGTCCTTTTTGTTGGTCTTTTTACTCTATATTTTTTTAAAAAAAATATTCTAATCGGTTCATTGATTCGCAACTAATCTGATTTGAGACGGGTCCAAGATTAAAAATTTAAACCCCTCCCAAATATGGTACTGGAGAGATTCGAACACATACTCTCACCCCCACCTGCTTAGTTTCCATGCTCCAACTGAGCTACCACAATTTGGTATTACTCTTAAATTTCTAAATCCTAATTTTCTACTCAAATAATTAAGAGTTTATGACAAAATTAAGATGGAAAGTAATTTGAACAATTTAGAATATAGAAATTTAATAATAGTTGATTTTTTTTTTTAAAAAGTGAGGTTAAGATTTTGAAGAGAAGAAAATTTAGAATTTTTATTTGTTTTGGATGAAATGTGATGTTTTAATTAGTGGGTTTCGAGTGGAAGAGGGTTTAAAATGGTTTAATTAGTTCAGCTTATAGAGATTTTGAATAGAAATAAATATTTAAAAAGTTATAAGGAAAGAAAAAAGAACTTGATTATGACATTTAAAAAATTAAGAAACTAAATTATGGCCAAAATCGTATATTAGCCATAATAAAGGGAAAGTATAATTAAGTTTTGATTTTACAAAGCCAAATGGAGGAGGATGACAATTACTTTAGCCTACATTTTTTACTATTTTTTTCGCAATAATCGATATAATATCGTATATTAGCCATAATAAAGGGAAAAGTATAATTAAGTTTTGATTTTTCAAAGCCAAATGGAGGAGGATGACAATTACTTTAGCCTACATTTTTTACTATTTTTTTCGCAATAATAAATATAATATTAATTTGGAGTAGGTAAACAAAGTTAAAGTTTCCATTACGACTTCGTATGCAATAATGGAACTATTCGTGCACTTAACATTAGTCCCCACTTGTTTATAGCTTTTTCATTATATAATTAGAATCCAATTCTTCCGTGAAATCATTGGACACGACACCGTAATTATTTTGCATTATCGCATTATCATGTCTATAATACTTTCCTAAACCCTAATTTCCTTCCTATGATATCTTCCACTTCAATTTGATAACCGCAGCACCCCAGTCGTTATTTTAAAGTTTAAACCCTAAATAGCCCCGCCCCTGCATTCCGTCCAGATTCATGTGTCCACGCCCACCCGCCCCCAAAAACACAAGCACAAATCGACTCCGTACGAATGTCAGATGCTAATGTTCCACGCGCTTTATTTGACTTTAAGAGCGCGTGCTTTTTTTTCTGGGACTCATTTGGTTACTCGATCCCAAATTCCCAATAACTTAATTAAAAGTACGTAATTTTTTTGTGAATAATTAAAGAGAAATGTTTTTCTCAAGATACATAAAAAATTTTATCTCATGTCACAGACACATCGCAATTTGAGTCAGCCTTTTTTTTTTTTTTTTCTTTTATCCGTGAGACCCATCCAATTATGTGTCTACATGAGATAATATTATCTCATGTAGCATGAGAAAAGCATTGCCCATAATTAAAATATACAACTATATACACGTAAATTTTGCATAATTTTTAAAATGAAGTTATATTAAAATTAAAAATTGTTATATTTTTTTGAGTTTGACAATATCTATTAGCCAACTTTATTGCAATGTATTTTGATAAGTTGTAGTAAAATTACTTTTAATCAAAATTATTGCAAAAAAGTATATAAGAGTGATGAGTTTATTATTTATCATTATAACATAAGTAAAGACAAATCATTAAATGTCTACAAATATTTTTGATATGAATTACATGAAAATATACACATAAAAAGTAGCTTAAATGTTAAGTAAGCTTTATAATGAAATAATATGTTACATAAATTTAAGTTTAATATTGAAGAATCTCTAAAATATTTAAGTAAGTTTTATCAAGTACTACGATTACTTGATAAAATATTATTATAAATGATACTCATAAAAAAGTAGCTTAAATGTTAAGTAAGTTTTACAATGAAAAAATATGTTAAAGAAACATAGGTTTAATATTGAAGAATCTCTATAATATTAGATTCACATAACGAAACACCTATGAACATTGCCATACTGACAGCTAAAATATAAGAAATCAGAACTAGTTTCGCACATAAAAAATGTAGGAAGATATATATAAATTTTGTATCTTTAATTTATTATAAGACTTTAAAAGTTTTAATTATAATTTAAATATGCGTTTTTACATTAGAAAAAAGCATAATTATAGGGGTGTTCGCAGTCTGGATTGGATCGGTTTTGGAAGCAAAAATCATCCAATCCAATTCCTTCGGTTTGATCATATAATCATCCATTCGGTTTGAATTTTTTTTCAATTCGATCCGATCCAAACCAATTTTTTTCGATTTGGATTGGATCCGTTTTCGATTTTTTGAAAATTATAAAATTTATTTTATGATTATTGTGCAAATAACATCTTTTGTATATATTGGTTTTGTAATTTTTTTTTTAAATACAAAACCATTGGTAAACTATAATATAGTGCTTTTTTTGGACAATGAAATATGAAGCTCTACAAAGATAAAATTTTGCTAAAGAAATGTGACTTAATTTTTTCTTCGGTTTAATTGATGGGTTAATGAGTCTTGAGTTTAGAAATTTTTAGGCTATGATTAGGGAAAGATCCAAGTAGGAAGAGGGAAATTAATATATTGGATCGGTTTGGATTTGATCGGTTTTCATCAATCCATCCAAAAACCGATCCAATCTAATTAAAATTTGCGATTGTTTTCCGATTTTCGATTTTTCGATTTTAGGTTTATTCAGTTTTTCGGTTCGATCACCGCGATTTGAATCAGTTTGGATCGATTGATGAAGCCCTTGTTAATAACTAACTCATAGTTTAAATTTTTGCAATGAATTTAAATTTAATGGTGGGAATTGAAGATCTTACTGTTAATTATTTTCATTTATTAAAAGTAACCATAATAAAGAAAAATTATTAAAACAAAATACACATAATCTTGGATATATTTGAAATATGATAATTCATTTAAACAAAATTAAATTATAGTTTATACAAAATTTAATCCAAGCATAAAAATTAAATTTCAATTAGCAGTTCGGAGGCGTGGTAGGGTAGCAGAGGAGAGAATGGGAGCGTGGTGGGTGTGCGCGTCTCAGACATTCCTCATACAAAGAAAGCGAATATAACTTTGAAAACGTTCTCGTGGGAGGCACGTGACACACCACCAGATATTATATAATCCAGTAGAAACAAAGCTAAGTTTGGTTTTCGCCTACTCAATTAATTGAAGGGAGAATCTCTCATTTCTCTATTAATATTATTATTAAGTCTCAACAGAAAAACCCTCTTCATCTTCATCATCTTCTTCTTCTTCTTCCAATTTTCCCTTTGTTCTTTTCTCTTCACATACATGACGACGTCGTTTGGAGCAGCTGCGAGCACAGCTACGCTCAAGGACCCCAGGGTTCAGATCCCGAGCTTTCATGGATTGAGGTCTGCATCAGCATCAGCATCATCTCTCGCTCGCAATGCCCTTTCGGTCCCTTCAGCCACTCGCTCCCTCTCACTCATACGAGCTGTCTCCACGGTTTCTCAGTTTACTTCTACTTCATTTTCTTCTTCTTCTTTTTTTTGAATTTTTTAATTTCGCTTTACTGATGCACTCTGTGTGGAACCTCAAAAATCGTGAGTGATGATAAATCATTTTTTTTTTTCTTTTTGCAACAATAGAACAAAAATCACTTGAAATTTTACTCTCTTTTGCTTTATTTATTTATCTATTCATTATTGGTTGGAGGTTCCTGCTTTGTGATTTATCTCGAATTATTGATTTTTTGGTGCCTTTTTCTCCAACTTCAGTTACTCTGTAGCCAAAGTTGGATTGATGAACATATTCAGTTCCGTTAATATTTTAAAGAGATATAATATTTTTATTCTTTTCTTTTTTTTTTTAAAAAAAAAGATAATTCAGATTTTCATCTGATTAATTATATGGTGGTAGCTAGACTCTGGAATATGGAATATGGAATCCCATTTTGATAAGTTGTTGTGCTTGCAATTTCTTTGTAGCCTGCAAAGACTGAGACTGCCACTGAGAAGCGCAGCAAAGTTGAAATATTCAAAGAACAAAGTAATTACATAAGATATCCTCTTAATGAGGAGTTGTTGACGGATGCACCTAATATAAATGAGCCTGCCACACAAATGATCAAGTTTCATGGTAGCTATCAACAGTACAATAGAGACGAACGTGGTTCGAGAACCTATTCGTTCATGATACGTACTAAGAACCCTTGTGGGAAAGTTTCGAACCAACTTTACTTGACAATGGATGATCTTGCTGACCAGTTTGGAATCGGGACACTTCGTTTGACCACCAGACAAACGTTTCAGCTCCATGGTGTTGTCAAGAAGGACCTTAAAACAGTAATGAGCACCATTATTCGCAATATGGGCTCGTCTCTTGGTGCGTGTGGTGACCTAAACAGAAATGTACTTGCTCCTGCTGCTCCGCTTGTAAGAAAAGACTACCTCTTTGCTCAACAAACTGCAGAAAACCTTGCTGCACTCCTGACTCCCCAGTCTGGTTTTTACTATGATATTTGGGTTGATGGAGAAAGGATTATGTCATCAGAACCACCTGAAGTAACTCGGGCACGAAATGACAATTCTCATGGCACAAACTTCCCAGATTCACCTGAGCCCATCTATGGAGCTCAGTTCTTGCCAAGGAAATTTAAAATTGCTGTAACGGTGCCAACTGATAACTCAGTGGATATTCTCACAAATGATATTGGTGTTGTTGTTGTTACTGATGATAATGGGGAGCCTCAAGGGTTCAACATATATGTAAGATGGATTTAAAAAACAGTTAAGTGAAAGTTTTTCTGCCATTATTCTAACTGGGATGTTGTAATTATTCTTGCAGGTTGGTGGTGGAATGGGAAGAACACATAGGTTGGAAACCACTTTTGCCCGCTTGGCTGAACCATTGGGTTATGTACCAAAAGAGGATATTTTGTATGCAGTGAAAGCAATTGTTGTTACCCAACGAGAAAATGGGAGAAGAGATGACCGCAAGTATAGTAGAATGAAATATTTAATCAGCTCTTGGGGAATTGAAAAGTTCAGAAGTGTAGTTGAGCAATATTATGGCAAGAAATTTGAACCTTTCCGCAAATTGCCGGAGTGGGAATTTAAAAGTTATCTTGGATGGCATCAGCAGGTTGGTTCTCCAGATGAATGAATAATATCGATGTCTTTATGCCTGCTTGTGGATATACTTCGTATTATTGTTTGTCGATGCACAGCATTCATAGTGATGTAGATTTTAACAGCTTAATGTCTATTTATGATTCCAATAGATGATATGGTGACAATGGGCCTTTATACTTGCCATCTTACCTGCAATTGCAAATCGTACAACTGTATCAATTTTGTTTTTCCTGAAAAGGTATGCTAGGTATAACGTATAAATTTACAAAATATATGGAAGATTAGGTAAATGAAGATTATAGTTAATTTTGATATTTTGATGCTTTGTAGATTTTACTATGTGAAAGAACCACAGCCATATCTCCCTTTTATGTGGTTAAGCAATCTATAGTTGGTTCATTCTTTGGTGATATGTCATTAACTAAAATATAGTTCCGCACTCTTATGGTATATGGGTTCATTTGTTGGATCTCATCTTCCAGGGTGATGGCAGTTTATTTTGTGGGCTTCATGTTGATAATGGTCGTGTTGGTGGAAAAATGAAAAAGACATTGAGGGAGGTTATTGAGAAGTATAATTTGAATGTTCGGATCACTCCAAATCAGAACATCATCTTGACTGATATTCGTGCTGCATGGAAGCGTCCCATCACAACGACTCTTGCTCAAGCTGGTCTGCTGGTGAGATGTTTTCATGTTTACGTATTATAACCTAATTGTTTTCTGTCTTAAACTATCTTTGTTAAAAAATTATTTACCTAATTCACTCGTCCCTGCATAGTTGACACTTGACATTGCTTGACAACCATACATTGTGTTTTTCATTTAGAGGTCATAAACTCAAAGTAGTTCTAGTGTGTTGCATTTATATCATTATCGCAAAGATAACATTTTGTAATTTTTAGGTGTTATAGATCTGATTAGCTGCTGCTATTTTTTTATGGGCAGGACTAAGGAATGTTAGAATTTTTTTTTTTTGTTTATACAATTTTTCGTTATAGATCTCGTCCTTACTTTTGTTTCTGTTTATACAATTTTTCATTATTAGTGCCTATCATAATTACCTGTTTTGCTGTGAACAGCAACCTAGATTTGTAGATCCCCTCAATATAACGGCAATGGCATGCCCTGCTTTCCCATTATGTCCACTGGCAATTACTGAAGCTGAACGTGGGATACCAAACATTCTTAAGCGGATTCGTGCTGTTTTTGAGAAGGTATTGCTGCAGATAGAAGTATATGACAGTATTGTTTTGATGGAGATCACTGATCAGGATACTTTATGATTATCTGTCTGCCATTCAGGTTGGTTTAAAGTATAACGAGTTTGTAGTTGTAAGGATAACTGGCTGCCCTAATGGCTGTGCTAGACCATACATGGCCGAACTTGGACTGGTTGGTGATGGCCCGAATAGCTATCAGGTATGTTATTCAGTGGCTCAACGGCTCAACCCACTTAAAGTAGAAAATTCCAAAATTCTATCATGTTCACTTTTTATTTTTTACCTTCTGATACAGATTTGGCTTGGAGGAAACAAGAATCAAACGTCATTAGCTCAAAGTTTCATGGACAAGGTGAAGCTTCAAGACCTGGAAAAAGTTCTGGAGCCTTTGTTTTATTACTGGAAGCAAAAGCGTCAATCTAAAGAAGAATCATTCGGTGACTTCACAAGCCGCATGGTGAGTTTTTACTTTATGCTTTTTATTTGCATCTCTGAGCCATTTCTATTAATTCTTTAATCTTTAAAATGCTTATTAAGTGATAGGTGGATTTTGGCCAAAGTGACACCATTTTCTGTTTCCAGGGATTTGAAAAGCTTAAAGAACTTGTTGAGAAATGGGATGGTCCAGTAGTAGCACCAGCACGCTACAACCTCAAGCTTTTTGCCGACAAGGAGACATACGAAGCAGTGGATGAATTAGCAAAGCTTCAAAATAAGAGTGCTCATCAGCTGGCCATGGAAGTTATCCGCAATTTTGTTGCTTCCAACCAAAATGGAAAAGGTGAATCATTTTATTGACTTGGACAAGGAAGACGTTTGTGATGTTGCTTTTTGGTTGACTGGAAATATGGATAGACGACTGAACATAACTCTCTTTGCTGTTACTTTGTGGTAACCGTGGGGGTGGACTGAATTAATGCTTGGGTATTTTTTTTTTATTAACTTTTATCCTAAACAGCTTTCAGCTAGTAACTCTTGGTACATGATTTTGATTATAAGTTTTTCGGAACACAAAATAAGGCTTTCTATCATTTCTGTATCGAATTTTGGGTGTTAACAACTTACCCCCCACCCCCCAAACACAACAATTTATCCTGTTAGGTAATCCTTTCTTTCAGCTTTGTTCTTGCTCCAATGAAGTTAATTAACCGGGATTTGTTTATTGTAATCTGGTTAATTAGTGATTAACTACAGATTGTGGTGCATCTGGGAAACATTTGATGTGGTTGGGCTAGAGCCTAGAATAGAAGGATTTCATTTATCATGATCCCCCTATATTTATGTTTACTTGTTCAGTTTTTTATTTTATTTTATTATTATAGCAAATGAATTCGCGCATAAAAGAATTTTTTTAATAGAATTACCACATATCACTCCTTCATCCGAATTTTTATTTAGTAATTGTCCCTTTTTTCCAATCCGAACTGAGTGTAAGCATTTTGTTTCAAGGTTCTCTTAATTGTTTTTAGTACATAATCAGGAGCCGGGATGAGGGAAATTGCCAACTGACTGTATGTTTGGATTCTAGGAAGCACCAACATTTCAAAAACTCTAACGTGTCGTGTCTTACACTTTTTGACACTCCAACACGCGTTATATAAATTCAAAAAAAATTCAAAGGTTGCGTTGCGTTGAGTTTTTAGTTCCAACTATTAGATTCGTTGGATTACAATTATCATTTAATATAAATATTTAGGATATCTTATGTTTCTTTGCAAAATTGATGAATATTTTAAGTTTAATTTTATTTTTTTGTTAAATTATTGAATATTAAATATAATATACACTACATAAATTAAAAATATTATTTGATATCAAAACGTGTCCTAACATGTCGAAATCTAATATTTTTTAGAATTTACGAGTTGGAGTGTCGTGTCGTATCGTGTCACGTGTCGGTATCGGTGCTACATAGTTTGGATTTACGTCTCCATACTTCACTTCTAGTCTTGCAAACGGAAATATGATTTGGAAAAAGAAAAAGAAAAGAAAATATATGTTTGCTTATTTTTAACTAAAATCAAGTTTGTTCCGTTTCATTAAAAATGAAAAAAAAAAAGTTGTGTTGAATATAGAATTTTATATTAAGTTTTACCAATAATTTGCTTTTAAGATAAAGTTTTTTAAATATAAATCATTTTAAATTAAATTTACCTTTAATTAAAAATGAGAAAAGTTATATTTACAACTTTTTTTTTAACAACCTTTTACAATCATATCTTAATACTGTTTATTTCTGTCAATCAACGGTTATGATTTTCGCAAATTAAACTCATTAATTAATTATTAATTCATAATAAATGATAACCGTTGATTGACGGAAATCAACGGTATTAAGATATGGTTGTAAGATATTGTAAAAAAAAGAAGTTGTAAGTATAACTTTTCTCATTAAAAATTATTTCACAAAATCAACACCATTAAAATTAAATTTGTACAGCTTACAAAAAATAAATTAAATTAGATTTGTACACTTTCTTCCAAATACTGAAATACACGCTTAGGTTCCGGAGCGCTTACAGGAGTTCCAGTGTTAGACTTCAATCAAACATATTAAATGCTGGTTTTTTTAATAAATATTTAAAAATTCATAAGCATAGCCGTTAGATTATTTAAACATTAATGGCTACCATATCTATGAAATATATTGGTACTGGGGTACGGTCCGAATGTTTAAGAATTTTTTTTTTAATATTATACTTATGTATTCCAAAAAATATATAATGTATACTTATTTAGTGCAACTATAATACTGTAGATGTTCTCGAACTGAGCCAAATGCCACCTTTTAGGCTAATAGTTTTTAAGACGATTGAAGAAACACCAATATGAAATTATGCCATCTGCACTCTCATTGAAATTTCTCTGTTTTTTTTTTTCTTTTGCTTGGGAGGCGTTGTTTATGGGGCTTACAAAAGTATATTAGTAAGAACATTAGTTTTCTTTAATTATACACAGGTTTCTTCTTGTTTATTGGCTAATAAAACAATGAGACTTTCAGTTTAGATTTAAGTAATCCAACTATTTAAATCAGTTAGTCGAATCGGATGATATAATAAGAATAACTCACATACATCAATATGGAATATATTAACATCAATGAAATTTGTACAAAAATGTTGATTTTTTGTTTTAAAAAAATTAATAAAATCAATAGTCAAATTGTTGAATTGTATGAAGTATGCACAGGTTAACTTAATCGAATTTCAACTAATTTAGACTAGTTGGTATCGATATCCAATTCTATTTTAAATACATGCGCGCATGGGCGATTGAAGTTAACGTGAGGATTGGTGTTCTCAGCTCCCTAAACTTTAATATTATTATACATATAAATAATGTTATTTTTCTATATTTATATAAAATAATATTTTTATAATAATAATAAGGGGTTGTTGTTTTTCATTTTAAATGATATAAGTTATGTCATTTTAGGAGAAAGATAGACACAGAAAAGTGGAAATCATGGGAGAGAGAAAGTGAGTGGTTTTTTTTTAATTTAAAATTTAAATAAAAAAATATTTTTGTGTCTGTCTTTTTTTTTTTTTTGGAGTTACTCAACCCTAATTATCTCTTTGAGACGAGTTGGCTCCCTCCGGTATCCCCACGAGCTTCGACTCTTTGAGCCGGCTATGGGACTAATCCGGAGTGCGGGGGAACAATGATGGCTAAAGGTTCAGTCCCCTCCCCAAGAATGCATTCAGCGGGAATCGAACACATATTCAACTCCACTAACTCAGCGCCAAGTTACCAACTGTCTCTCTATTAAAAGGACAGAGTGTTATGTCATTTAAAATGACAAATACTCTTCCCTAATAATAATACACTATTAGTATTAATAGTATAATACGAAGGCAAAAGTCGTAACAAGAACTAAGGAGATGTTTGTTATGAGTATTTTGGTTGGAATAATGGAAAAGTGTGGTGGGGAAGTTTTTTTTACCATGTTTGGTACGAAGAAATGAAAAAAATTACGAGGATAAAAATTTCCACAATATTCCTATTTTCAACTACACACTCCTAAAAAAAATCCCACTTTTATCGTTTTGAGACAAAAATGCCCTCATTAGTGGCTGATGAATTACTAGTTATTAACGATGGGTAGAAGAAAAAATGTATAAAAATAAAGATTTATAAAATACTGAAACATATATTTATGTATGAATTAATCCAATTTTGGTAATTTCGGTTGATGGATAATTTGGTAATTTTGGTTTAAATTCCCATCAATATTTTACAATCAATCAAACGTGCATCAATAAAATTAACCCAACTTTTTCGACAAAATTTTGACCTACCAAATACATTTTCGTTACTTTCTCAGGAAAAATAATTTCTTACCATATTCTTAGAAATCTTTTTTTTTTCAATAAAAAAAATTATCTCCTATATCAAACGCCTACTAAAGAGATCTAATGTTGCGGGCTCTAATCACATATGAGAGATCTGTTAGAAATAAACTACTTCCCCCAGTAGGTCCTTGGGGAAAGTTCATATAAGGGGCAATGTAAATGTCTACGGGGCAATGTAACATATAGTTAGCAGACCAATCTACTTAATAATACTATAACTTTGATATTTTATTTTCATCCCTTATAATAAAAAATCTCGGAAAATATGGTATCTCTTGATCTTACTATGAAGTCTGTGAGCTATATATATTTGTCATATCTCCAAGATCAATATGCGGAATCTTGAGAAGTCCAAAAAAAAAATCTCACTTTAATTATATACATAATTTTATACACTGTGAGAGAAAAGCAGGTAAAGATAATAATGTATTGGCCAAAAAGTGCTTTGCATATACAGAAACAATTTTTAATTACTATTCATTGTATTGACTTCTCTCGGATACTCCCATTGGGAAGATGTCACGCCACAAGGCAAATTTGCTGTCATAATAAAATTTAAAGCAGCAATAAAAAAATAAAAAAAACTTGAAATTTGTTGGAAATTTAAGTTTATTAATTAATTAGGCACCTTTCAACTTGTTCATCTGATGAAGGCAATATATAATAGTACACTTTGTAACGGTAAAATCATGAAATTCTTCAAAACGGAATTAATTAATAAATTAAACTTAGAGTTTACTTTTTCTGCGGTTATTACAGATAAGTTATCTACAGTAAGCTCAATACGACGTCGTTTAAAAGCAAAAATTATCGTGTTTTGGTAATTTTAATTTATTTCAGTATTATAATAATATTTATATTTATAATTTTTTAAGATTTCAATATCAAAACGACATTATTTTAAAAATAAATACAAATAACTTATGTATAAACATTTTTTCCTTAAACTTATAGTCCTTTTTTCATTTCCCGTTTAACTTGTGCTTTCACAGCAATGACAGTATCATTGATATTCAAAATAGTACGGTATCATGATAAAATAAAATTAGTACGGTATCAACTAAATAATAGTAATAATTAAGCAATATTTAAGAAATATTTGAGAATTCAAGTAAATACTGATATCCTTTTAAAGGACCGTATAATCTCCCTAAGGTAGTGTTTGGTTGGGGAGAAGTGAAAATATAGATGGATAAGTGCATGTGGGTATCTAATAAAATCACGTTTGGTTGAAGGTTTTCGGTTTCTTTTCCCATCAAAGAGCTTTCCTAGCTAGCAAACCAAGAAGAGGACCAAAAATCGGATATCTTCACGGTTGAGAAAGCGTTTGAAGATATGAAATTTCTCTTCAAAATCGGATAAGTGAAAAAGCTGATGAATGACATGTCAAGTTTACCACTATTATGGTTCGAAGGATGTAATAAAACAATTTCATTTTTACGAGGATAGTTTTGTAATTTCATTAAGTTTTCCCATCAATATTTTATCTTCAACCAAACACACTACCTAAATTCAAACTCTGGTCTAAAATAGAGAAATTTTAAAACCATGATATAACAGAGCTAGTGGTAAAGACAAAAACAGTTGAAATTGGAAGTGTTGTTAAACAGTTGTGTTTTCGATACATGTTCCATCACCATGCTGTGCTAAAACCAATTGGTGCGTATCTTACTTACTCTGCGTCTTTATTACAAGTTTTCAAGAAACCTTCTGCGGTTTTTGGCTTCTTTGAAAGTGATAACAAATCAATCACAATGGGTACGATAAACCCAAGAGAATCTCACTCACCGTTGTGCACGAGACACACCAACAAGACAAGAAAGAAAGGATAACTTAATGCATTTCGTATGGTTGCATTTCATTTAACTTTATCTAATTTCAAAAATAGTAATACATAATTGCACGTTGTATTCCACAGATAAAATGTACGTGGAATTATGCATAAAAACGTATAGCAATAATCATAAATATCGATTCAAGTTGACTCCACTCAATCGAGTCAATTTAAGATGGTTTCGATAAAAAAATGTTGTTGGATAAAAAAAATTTCTGTCACAATTTTTTTTTTTTGGTTAACTTCTTTAACAAAGTTTAAATTTCAAAAAATATAAAGTAAAAAAAAAATTATTATACAAAAAAAAATTACATTATAGATAATAAGTAAAATTATTCACGTGTTACATAAATTAATTTATTTTATATAAATTATATAGTATACTATCCGGTTATCAATGAATACAGATTAATTCAGATTCTAACCGTATTAAACTCGAAAAACGGTGATTATATAAACTAAACTGATCAACTCTAATGAACAAAAAAGTAAACATGGAAACATGAGGTTGGAGTATATCATTACATTACATGCTGTTCATTGATAGATAAATAAATTTTTAGTGCTACTGTTGCAATAGCAATACAAATTCAGTACATTTCAGTAAAATTTTCTTGATGGATAGAGTGTGAGATTGGGAGTGTTGAAAAATGGTAAGAGTTAAGATAAGAATCTAAAATGGTTCACCTTCGACGGCACGGACCAGTTATATTTATTATCCCATTTATTAACTGATTAATGAGGAGCTGACAATAAGTGACAAACACCTTATTATGTGTGATTCCCATCAAAACATGCGCTGACAAAGTTTCCTAATTTCAAAATGCCCCACAGTGAAATCTGTACAAGCAAACACCAGATTCTGCAAAATTTATTAAAAGTTTGAAATATACATACTTTTAATTTAACAATTTATTTTTTTAAAACATGTCTTCTATATATACATAGGGTTTTGTATCTATCATTTAACATGACCACAACAATTTTCTTACACACACAACATTTTGTGGGACCCGTAATTTTTAAAAACAAAAAAAAATAAAAAAAAATTCGGCACGCAAAACGAATCTCTATAACATAACAGAATCACTTTTCCTACAACATAACTCTTATAAAACCCATATACATATTAACAAAGGGTTTTATTAATATTATGTGACATGATATAAGTGAATTTTCCAACTACACAATAATGGAGAGAGAGAAAGTGAATGATGAAAGAGAAAAAAACATGTGAACCCCACCTCTTTAATGTGTGTGTAATGTGTAGGAAAGTGAAGTTATGTTATGTAAAATAATAAACATAAAACCCATTAACAAAACCCTAATTTATTGTGAATATATTTATATTTAAATTTTTCATTTACTTAACATTCTGTGTTATAAAATATGCTATGTATTTTTGGGAATTTTCTTTCAAAAAATAATATTATTAAACATAAATTAGAAAGAGTAATAATCACGCAACATATATAAACCTTCCTACAAACTACTTGCATTCTTTTAGTACCAGAAAAAAAAAACAGATGCCTTTTTATTAAAAAAAAAAATACTAAAATAGTGTAAAGATTTTGAATATTAGTACTCCTAATAAATTTTAGAGTAAATACCATTTTTGGTCCTCAGAAAATTTCACGAGGCCTGTTTTAGTCCCTAGCAAATAAAAAGACCCATCGTGGTCCCTAAAAAATTTAAATTGGACCCATTTTAGTCCTTTTGAGGACTAATATGGCTCTTTTTTGAATTTGTGAGGACCACGATTTCAACTAAATGGGTCTTTTTGAATTTTTAAGGGACCACGATGAGTCTTTTTATTTGCTAGAGACTAAAACGGGCCTCGTGAAATTTTCTGAAGACCAAAAATGATATTTACTCTAAATTTTACAACTTTAAGACTGTGTTTTGCTTTTGCTAGATAAGCTTATCATCAATCCATACATTTAAAAAAGAAAAATCAAATGTAGGGCTTTTTTGCTTGGGCTAATTAAATACAACACCAAACAAACCCAATTGCTACTGCCAAAAAATAAATTAACAAACCCAACTGGGCACAAAGGAATTAAAAGTCTTAATCACCGTTGCACACATAGCAAGTGAAATAAATCCAAAACATTACTGAATCTAAAACTCATTTTTGGCACGAAAGAAAGGGGTGTTTGGTTCAAGTTTTTGGAGAAGATTACCGGTAATCCTTCTTTGGTAAATGTAATTACCACGTTTGGTAGAAGGAATAAATTACGATTCCCGGATATCCAAGGATTACCGGTAATTTGATTTATAAAGAAAAATCACTATTCAGATTACCAAAAATAATATGGTAATTCGGAATACCAATCAGAATACCAAGTAAAGGGAAAGCACAACAATAAATTTTGAGACAAAAATACTCCAATACACATAAAAATCTAGACCCAATCTATCAATTACAAAAGTAAAAATAGTTTGGGGTTATTTTTGTAAAATAACCTCATATTCCAAGTCATATTTCGTTCTAAACCAAATATGGAATCAGTAATTTTTACCAAGTATTCCCGGTAATATTTTGGCGAACCAAACACATCTTTCGTAAGATTCCAAGTAAACTCAATTTCTACTGAATTCCCATTAATCATGATTCCCGGTCACCAAAAAATTTCTCCTGTACCAAACACATCCTTAAGGTTTTGGGAGGAGTTGTGTTCAATCATAACATACGAGTATTATTATCCCAAGTTAAAAATAATTCAAAAACTTATGTATTATCCAATTTTTATCTATACCTGACATACAGTATATTATTTTGAAGTCCTTCTTTCTCTCTATTCGTCTTTCCTATAAAATATGGCTATGAGGCTATCATTCTTTCGTTTTTTTTTTTCCCACTCTTATATTAACTGCAAAATTTATGTAAAGTACCATGTATCAAAATTTGTATGTAATTATAAATTAATAATCTTACACATAGTACAGCAATTTTTTATTAAACAACATACACACGTTTTAAGGTTTATAATTTTTTTTTTTTCTGTTTAGTTCTACTAAGAGTTATAGAAGTGTGTACAAAGTTTGAATCCGAAGGCAGTCAACTTATTCAAATGTAATTCCTGAACAAAATCTGCAAATGAGTCAGAATAAAAACTCACCCTTTATTTTTTCGGCCCCAACGCAAACCATCAACGGCTAAATAGAATCTTCTTATATATTATCCCAAAAATAAAAATAAATCCTATCATATATCTAAATCGCTAGAGTATAAACTGACTTTATTTTTGGCTTTCAAATATATTTTGTATTTAAAAAAAACAAATAAGATGTAAATATTTTTGGATACTATTCGTATAATAGCTTTTTGTATATGAAAAATGTAAGTATAAGGGAAAAAAAGAGAGAAAGGTGACCTCGTGAAATATATAATTTAGGGGATCATTACCATATCTTTAGTTTTGAAAAACATATTGATGTTATACACACACACAAAAAAAAAAAAAAACGTATTGATGTTAAGTTGCGTACAAATTGGTTAATAACATGATTGTTGAAACTATTATTCAATGGAAAAGTGTTTATCCTTTTAAATAATACAATTTATGTTATTTCACTCTCATAAAAAGTGAGACTCGCACCTTTATTTTTTTTTGTCAACTCTCTCTTCTCCTTTATCTATCTCTTAAAATGACACAATTTTATCTCCTTTAAAATGACACACACTTTTTCCATTATTCAATTATGTTTCATCATATGGATAAATGATTTCTCCATCAGCCCGAGATTGTTTTGGGATAAAAATTAAGATATTTTTATAATTATAATATATTGCAGTAATATATTAATCTTTATTATTATAATTTTTTAATTTTATAATCCCAAAACGACATCGTTTTAACTTCATAAAATAAAATTTTCAATGTGAAATTTATTTTGTTGACAAAATGTTAATGATCATAATGTAAAAGAGTGAGGGAAAGAAGGTTGTTTTGGGAAAAAGGAGGAAAGAAACATAAACAAGAAGTCTTTTTCAAATTCCCAAAAAACAAGGAGTGTTGGAGGTTGGAAACAAATAGAGGCAAAAAGCACACAAACACAGAGAGACACAGACACAGACACATAACATTAACAATGTCATTAACAACACACACACCTTTCATTTGAAATCTCTGTTCTTCCACTTCACGAGGTTGTTGCACGCCTTCCACCTCTTTACCTCTTTACTCCTCTCAGCTCCACCCTCTCTCTCTCTCTCTCTCTCTCTCTCTCTCTCTCTACATGTGTATATATCTCTCTATATATATCTTGATTATTTTTCAAACACTTATTTTGAGTATCATCTTGTTCCACTGCATGAAAAAATGTCCATAACAGAATCAAGAAAACCCAAATGGCACCACCACCCGCCTCCTCCTCCAACACCAAGAATCCTGCACTTTCCTCGCCGCCCTCGCCGGAGACTCGCCTCCACCAAGGTGCCTTCCGGCGGTGGTGCGCGGAGGGACTTTAAAGGCAATAAGTTGGGGACTTTGTTTGATCGAGAAGAACGTGTTCCGATAGTGGTGTTGGATCATGATGGGGAGGGTGAGAGGAGGAGGGAGAGAGTTGAAAGTGGTGGTGGTGGTGTTGGTGGGTTGGAGTTGGAGGAAGAGAAGTGGAAGTTTCAGGCTGAAATGTTGAGGGCTGAATGTAACTTGTTGAGGATGGAGAAGGAGATTGCTGTGAAGAAGTTAGAGAGGACTCGTTCTAAAATGGAGAGAACTCTAAGATCTGCTGTTTATACCCTTGTTTCTGTTAGTGCCTCTTTTTCTCTCTCTTTTGCCACTTCCTTCGTTGATCGTGTTATATCGTTTATTTATTTATTTATTTATCTTTTTTGGCTTTAAAGAATGCAATTTGATAGGTGTTTCTATATTTAGATTAAATGAATGTCTTATTTGAACTTTATTATGATTTGCTTGTCTAAGATATGTTATGGTGCAAATGTTAAAGTTAATTTCCAAAATGTTAAAAAGTAGGCTTGATTTTCTATCAAAAATATTGTTCATTTTCTGAGAAATTAAATTGTTATTATCACATCTGATGCACTATGAATCATTGAATTGGCCTAATCCTGTTCCAAGTGGCTAATCATACGTACTATTTTTTTCAGTGATTTCACATGTGTTCTTGCAAGGTTCTGTCATTTATTTCTGTTTTTTGAACATGATGGTTTGTATCTTTTGATGTTTAACCTGCAAAGTGGAATGCAGGGAAGAATAAAGATTTGTGAAGGAAAGAATATTGATATGGTTTTGGATGAAGAGATTCATGAGTTGACAGAGAAGCTTCAGAAATTGCAAAAGAGATCGGCAGCAAAGGATTTTGAGGCTAGGAAAAACAAAAATTTTGACAAACAAGTTTCTGTTCTGCAGAGACGACTGGAGAGGATTGGAGGACCATCAGATGAGATATATTTGAGGGAGTTTCAAGAGCTGGAAAATGTAAGCTTTTCCATTAGAAGAAGTAGCAGATTTGATGATGGCATTGTTGCAAGTGGAAAACTAAATGTAAGTAAGAAATAACCACAATGACTTGTCTTGTTGCTTAGCTTCTGTATCCATCTTTTGAGTTTTGTCTACTCTTTCCACCTTTGGAATTTCTAATCCATCTTTAGTTTATGTTATGTTATTTAAGAATGAAAGTTCCATCTCCAATAGCTATTTAATTTAAACAAAGCAAGGGAGATGAAGTTCAAAGACCAGTTATTGATTTCTTTTATGTATTTTTTTCAATCATATCATACAAAGGCATTTTTGCTTTTTCATTTTTGATTCTCCTGTTGTCTTTTTATTTTTTTGGTGTTTGTTTCTCATGGATTTTACTAACATTTACAGGTGGAGATTCTGAGAAGGAAAATGGAGGGATTATCAAAGGGAATATTATTACAGAGAATGGAGGAAGAGTATAATTCGCTGCTGTCCACTGCTAGTAGTTCTCTTGCCAGTTCTGGTTCAACTTCTAAGAGAGCTGAATTTCAAGATTCATCTTCTTCCAGAGTACCTCATCAGGCATATCCTTGATTTCTTTCCTATTTACTAGTTGATAGTAGGCTATAAAAATTAAGCCAAAAGGCCCAAAACCATTATTAATAATAAACTTTTATTTTATGATGTAATATAACATGTATTCTCTGTTGGCTACAATGAAACTTAAAAAAGCTAATCCAGTTTAATGTGACTTAAAAAACCCCTCCAATAAGAAAAACAGGAAATGAATGATTTGACTTTCTTAGAGTACTAATTCTTTTAAGAGCCAAAACCAAAAAGAATGCAGGGTGGTCAACCTTTTTCAATGTAAAACACATTTTTCATGACTTACTGAATTAAGAGAGGCAATTATTACTAAAATTTGGATTGACAAATCCTGCAGGAAAAATTCTCTTATGAAGGGAACCCGTGTTCAGGACATTGCAAGACTATTGTAAGAAGAATTGTAGAGCAAGTTAGAGCTGAGACCGAGCAATGGTCCCAAATGCAGGAGATGCTAGGTCAGGTGAGGGAAGAGATGGAGGAACTGCAGGCTTCTCGAGATTTTTGGGAAGATAGGGCCCTGCATTCTGATTTTCAAATCCAATCCCTACACAATGCTGTAAGAAACCGTTCATTCTTTTCCGTTGTTCTATGTTTCTCAGACTTCCTCTTAAGTTATTGTTTTTAAGGCTATGCTTGTAAGCTTTGTAACCTTTCTTTGCTTTCGCAATAAGCTGTTTTCTTTGCTTCCTTGGTTCACTAAAGTGGTTCAGGTACTTCATTGAGACCATAATTTCTTAACCTATGCGGACAATGTTTTAGACATGTTTCCATATTCTTCATCTGATGATGGCATTTCTAATGGATGACTTTGGCTTTGTGCAAGGATCTCATGTCATCGAAATGAAAAAATAAAAAAATAAAAAAAATTCATAAATGAGTTTTTGGCAAATAAAGCATGAGGTTTGATTGTCGGAGAGGTGCACAAAAAGGCCCAAAACATGTCCTTGCTCCTTGCTATGCATTTGGTCTCTTGAAAAGTGTATCTTGTCATTAATCTTGTATTTTCTTTCACAGGTGCAAGAATGGAGACAAAGAGCTCTTTCGTCTGAAAGCAAAACAAATGAGCTTGAAGCAAAACTCTCCATGCTCTATGGTCATCTTGAGAGCTTGAGGAAGGAACAAAATGCAGTTCAGGGGACCAAATGTTCACCTATTCCCTCGGACACACAGAATGAGTTGGAGAAGCGAGTAGTGGTTTGTTTCTCAAAGGAAAATAGCAATGTTACAGAAAATAGCAAGCATAATGAGGATTTAAGGAATGGGGAAAGAAAAGCACATGCAGCTAGAGGTGGATTCGCAGCCCCAAAACGATCACCATTACAAGACATTGGGAACAAGTCATCATTGTTGATGAGGCAGAATGGCAAAGCAGTTTTCCCTTTGCATTGTCATCTTTCTTCAAATGTGGAGAAAATAAACTAGTCACTCACTAACTCATCACTTGAATGTAGGCTCATCGGCTCTAACATAAAATTACATATCCTAACATAATGGGGAGAATGGATCCATCCAGGTGTTTCATGTTTTAATTTTTTTTTTTTATTGAGGTCTGTCATGTAATATGTAATATGCCATGAGAAAATAAGGCCAGCATTGTCAAAGTCCCATGTTAATCGATGAGATTGGAGTTTTATTTCATAAAATTCTTCGTAGCATACTTTGAGGTCTGCTAAAAATAATAATTACGTTCTCACAAGAACCGTGTCACGGTTAATAAAGACAATTTCTATTTAAATTGGATTTAACAATTAAGTGTCCATAGAATCGTAGAAAGGCCTCCAATAATATATGGTTAATACGAGCATAAAATAAGAGTACTGGAGAATGATAAGATGAATGTATAATAATATAAAGATTGATTAAGATAAAAAAAATGAAGATATTCGATCTAAAAATAAGAAGAGTACTTCTGATTGAAAAGATAAAATAACATAAATTGAAGTGATTTGAATACGAAAAAGATAAATTTTGATTTGTATGTTTTCGACTCTCCTTTTTTTCTCATAACTCTATTTTTTTATCTTCTTTTTTTCCCCCTCTATTTATGTATTTATTTCTTTATTTTCTCTTTTTTTTTTCTTTTTTTAAATTTTTAATGTTATTTATTTTTTTATTCAATTTATTTACCACAAATTTCAATTAATTTGAGATAAAACCATAAAGTACATATCATAAGTGTCCAGATTATTTTACTTTGACATAAAGTACATACCTTTTATTACAATAAAAAAAAAGTACATACCTTTGTGAGAGAACTTTGAAAACGATCTCGTGGTGACTGCACAATGTGCAAGAGAAATATTATTATTATTATTTTTGAAAAGACGAGAAATATTATTTTCCCAATATTATTAGCAGTGAAGTTTCAACATCAAAAAGACAAAAACCCTTGATATCCAATTGTTTTTTCTTTTCTTTTCACTTTGTTCTCCAGACGACGACGTTTGGAGCAGCTGCGAGCTCGGAGACGCTTTCTGGTGTTCGTGGTGACGTGTCTCAATCGCACATGGCATAGCCTCTCTCTATTTGTGACAATCTGGTTAATTTCTCTTCCTTTTATTTGTTTCGTTTTCAATTGTCATTGTGAATGCAAGTGTTTGGAAGGAAATATCAGGATCTTAACTGAACCACTCACTCTTGACGCTGATCCTTCTCTCCCTTCTTTCTCGGTGTGGGTTGATTTGTTGCTCCTTTTTGTATTTCAGTTTTTCTTTGCTGTTGATTGCCAAATTGGTATTTATATATACAAACGAGTGACTCTTCATTTCTCCGTTTTATGATTTTTGGTAATTTTATTGAAAGTTTGAAGTCATGCTGATCTTTTTTATACAAGTGAGCATTAAGTAAAAATGGAAAGCATCCAAATTTACCATGCACACTCCTTAGTTATTATGTTTTCTCAATAATTGCTTCTTAGAAATGCTCAATTCAGAACAAATTTTTACCCCCTTTTTTTTTAAGTAATCTTTCAAGAGACGAACATAAAAAAGGTCATAGCTATCTTTGCATTTCTATGAAGAAACGCAAATGGGTAAATGATTAATGTGGCTGGGCTTCTTATTTGCATTGTATCTCGTAGGTAGTTTTTGGTATTTTGAACTTTTGATAATGGGAATGGTTGTGTCTACTGAATTGCTGAATCAATGGTTCTATTTCAAAAAGCCAGTTTGGTTTAGTTCAGCTTTGGCTTTTAAACAATTAAGCTTCCTGCTAACAGCACTTTGTACGTAAGGGAGTACAATTTGTAATGTTCCCTGATAAGGTTCTAATAATAACCAAATCATTTCCAATGTATACTGCTCTAGGTCTTCCCACCTACTACTAATCTGAACATTCTTGGCTTGGCAGATTACTGATAGCTCAGTGATGTGGTTGGTGATCATTTTGATGGTGAATATCTTTAATTATTACTAACTGTATTCAAATTTTTACTAATATCAATATGTATATTTGCATCCATGTACTCATCTTCTTTGTTCTATGTATTGATCCTTACAGAATACTATTAAAAGTTTGACTATCTTAGTCTTGACCTGTAATAATAACAATCAGTAATGTCTGCTACCCACTATTATGTGGACTTACTTTTTTCCCCCTTTTCATGTAATTTCATCATCTTTTATTGTTCAGAGGACGGAGATGTCTTTCATCTACTAAATATGCAAGATTGGAAGACAAATAGAGTGCAACTGAAATATGATATCTCCTACCGCTGATTTGATAAGCCCCAAGATGGCATATTTTTGGTGCAAGATTTGTGTAGCGAAGGACAATTAGGTTCTGCCAGATAACAGATTTGACCCTGTTGGCCCATCTGAAATTAAATAATTTATTGCAATGGATCTTAGCTTGGCTGGTGATTCTTCTCCGCCTCGTCCCAGATGGAGGAAAGTAGCTTATGGTGGTATGCAACCTGGTTATGATGATAATCATACTGATGAATCTTTCCTTGAAGGAATGGTCATGAATGCCAGTGTTGTAAAAAGGGACATGCTAAAGGTGATGCTTGACTCAGTTTCCATTTCTGAATATTTATGCGTTGTCGCTCTAGTTGTCTTGGTCTGGGCTTATACACTTACATCAACTCTTGATGAAAATTCTCTCCTGTTTATTGATGTAAGTCTTCTAGTTTCAGGTTTTTTAATTCTCCTTTTTACTCAAGAAATGCTTTCCTTTAGCCTTCTCCTCCATTATTTCCTGAATATCTCCTTTTTCATAACTGGGTTATATGTTTTGGCTCCCATCTATCAAACTCTTACAAGGTCCATTAGTTCGGATTCAATTTGGGCAGTAACCGTATCACTTCTCATACTTCACCTTTTTCTGCACGACTATTCAGAATCCACTGTCAAAGCTCCAGGGGTTCTGAAGAATCCTGCATTGACCAGTTGTATCTCTGTAAATGCTTCTGTAGTCGCCTCTCTTTTTATTGCTTCTCGCCTTCCATCAAGACTACATGTGTTTGCTATCATGTTATTCTCATTGCAGGTTTTCCTTTTTGCTCCACTGGTTACTTACTGTATTAAAAAATACTCCTTCCGCTTACACCTATGCTTTTCTATCACTTTGATGGCCATGACGTTAAGTTTTGTGTACATGCTGCATCGCTTACTCTTTGTGCTGCTGCTTAGTTTGTTGGTTTTTGTCAACGTAGTCTGCCCTTATTGGCTTATAAGGATTCAAGAATACAAATTTGAGATCAATGGGCCTTGGGATGAGGCTAAGCTTTGCTTTGATATTAGAGACTGAAATCAGAACATGGTTGATATGGAATTGGAGTGCCTTATGAACTATGTTGAAGTGGGTGTTTAATTAACTGACTCCTTGTCTATTTTAAGTTATAAGTTTATGGAAACGTCCTTGCTGTTCTTATTAGAAGAGGGTAAGAAAATGACATTTGTACTCATGTTTTAGAATGATAACTGATGATAGTTTCAAAATTATTTGGGTACAATGGAAGTACATTCAGAAGAGCTCACAATTTCTTGCAGACAAATATTTGGCTGTCATTCATTTTGTACACAACTCAAACCTTCCGAGTTATGATTTTTTTTTTTTTTTTAGTACATATTGTAGTTATGATCTTATATAAGCCTTATTTCACAATAACGGTTAAACTGTTATAGAGACTACAAGCGTTCATTCCTGACGAAGTAATAATTCAATTCCTAAACTTTTCTTCTAAACTTCCAAAGGAATAATTCAATTCCTAAGCTCTTCACCTTTTCTTTGAAAATGGGAAATATTGGCTTATAAGGCTTCTTGTTTATATACCTGATGAAATCGTTGAGAAAGTGAAATTTAAATATAAAGAACAACATGAAATGAAAATGAAAGTGTTTTTTACAAAATGATGTTTCATGTAGTCTTGATGTCACAATAACCAATCACACATGATTTTGAATTCATTTACCAACCTCTCATGGGATAAATGTTTTTAAGCACGACCCTTACTTAACAGTAATAAATCATTCTCAAATATAGAGTTTGTCATAGTCACAAACTGAGAGTGGTTAAGGTTATCTGACATTTATTTCTCAAGGAGATATGGAGGATTAAAAGTTGACAATCTTCTTTTCTCTGAAACTTTCCACAGTCTCCCTGAGGCTCACTTCCAAAGGAGTAAACTCAATTCCCAAGCTCTTTGCCTTTTCCTTAGAAACCTGATATGTTGGCATATACGGCTTATCGTCCTCACAACTGCTAACATTTGTTGAGAAAGTGAAAATGTTATTAGAAAATTAAAAGAAAGGGAAAAACTTAATATTTAAATGTTGAACACACACACACACACGCATAAAAAAAAAGCTTTATATGCATTCTTATTGGAGTTATAGAAATTAAACTTACCATTCTGAAATATGTAATGTTGGGTACAGATTGCGTAAAATCCTAGCAAGTTCAGAGTAGTGTACCACTCTCTCAACCAATAAATATCTTCCACCAGCTGAAGCAATCTCATACGCCTGAATATGGGCGTTAGCAACATCTTTGACATTGACAAATCCGAAACATTTATTTGGAAATTGTGAACCTGTATCAAACAAGTTAAAAGAGTTCTTCTATTAAGCAACAGGATAATTCTTGTCTGGGGGAAAAACTCGAATATATTTGATGCATATAGCAAATCCACTAATATTAATCGTATCAACAAACAGATTAATCAATCAATAACTAATCACCAATAAATAACATATTAAAGACAATCAACAGCATATTTAGACAAATAGGGAGAGGGGAAAAAAACCCTCAACAATCACTGTAAGTTATCTTGCCTTCAATGTACAAAAAGCCAATACAAAGATGTTCCCATCATATCTTATATAGCACAAACTAGTCTTCTTAATTTCATCGATGGTTGGACAGCGCTTTATAGCTGGTGGTGTTATCATCTTTTTCTATTACAAAATTGTCTATTGTCTGTCTTTTGTGTATTCATTTTAGAGAAAATAATTATTCACCTGTCAAATAAATAAGAAAAACAGCATGATGATGGTATCGAGATAATAGTCAAGACTAAATTGATGTATTTGTTCAAGGATTTATTTTATATGGATTTATTCATTCAAAGATTATTTATATCCATTGACTAATCATTCGTCAAATTTGTCTCAAGAAAATATGGTTCTGAATCAAATTTGCAAATTTTGAAGGACTAAATTGATACAATAACAATCTTTCGAGAATCAAAATATTAATTTATTCTAATAAATAACATTGAGGTAGTAAAAAAAAAAAAACCACAAAAATACTCCTTTGAAAGGAATGCAATTGGCTTTGTGAGTTGCACTCATTTTGCTGCACTGGCGTATTAGGCTTCAGCATAAAGCAAGTTTTAGTGAGAATCCTTACCCATGCATCCTCAATGAAATAGGATAGTTCTTTATGCTTCTTTGTGGGTGACAAACCAGGGGTTTGAAAGTGAACTTATTTATCTGGTAGGTAGAGGAACTTGTGAGTTCTTTTTAAGCTTCGGCATCATAATTTCTTAACCTTGACCAAATCGAATGTGGTTACCCATAAATATGAAGTAGAGGAAGTCCGTATCAATAATTCTAACCCGTGTCCCCAAATAATAATAATAATAATAATAATAATAATAATAATTCCCCCAATCTTTTGCTGCAAGATAAAGGAAACTTAGAAAAGGATCAGGTCATGTTCGGCTCTCTTATGACATTACCAAACACACAAATCCAAAGGGCATAATAATTTGATGTGAGCCTCTAAACTATATCAGTAATAATGCATCAGAATATTCAATGGTCATTAGCCACCTTAATCTTATCTAATATCACAAAAAACCAATAATACATATATGGTAATACTTATTGTGTCTTGTTCACGTCAAGTCAATGACCATAAGATACTAATCAAGCTAGAATAAAAACAGAACTTATACTCAGTCAAGCATGATAAAAAGTGTTAACTTATGATTTGAATAAACATACCTTAAAGTTTAACTAAAAGCTGTAATTATCATAACCTACTTTTCTTATAATATTTCCTTTTTCATTTCCATATTTTCTGTTTCCCTTTTGTATTTATTCAACATAGGAACACATCATGTAATCCAGATGCAGGGAAAGAAGATAATAGAATTTTCATACGGCATAACTTCATTAGCAAATAAGAATTACCATTTATCAGGTTTAATATAGGTTCAACACTTTCGTTGACCTCTGGTTGTAAGAGAGGTCCTGCCACCATTGATGGGTTAATAGTAACCATGTCAATGCTGTTTTCGTTTACAAATTTCCAGGCAGCATCCTCAGCCAAAGTTTTTGAAAGCGTGTACCACAACTGAAAAACACAAATAGGAAATGGCAAGAATATTAATTAGAGAGCATGGAAACATACTATGGAGGAAAAATTATTACATTTGTGCAATAACATATTATAACTCAATAGCAATCTTCTATTGAATACAAGATTGAAAGCACTAAACAGTTCTCAAATAATATCAGCAATGGGATTGAGACTTGAAACAGTTTAAAAAGTTGCATGGATCATCTCTATAACAGTGGCAAAGGCATTGGTAGCAGTGGTGTCGAAAGAGGAGTGGGAGTGGCAGCAGTGGTTGAGGAAATGGTGATGGATGTCAAAAGCATTGGTAGATGTAACAGATTCCTAAACCTTCTGCTTCTCCCTTTTAATGCAATTTTGTCTCTTATTGGGAAACAGGGTAGAAAGAGAGCAAATTGACAGGAGTGACGAGAGAAAAAACTAAAATTGATTGAATGATAAAAGCGTGCTACACATTACATAACGGGCATAGATAGAGAAGCAATAATGCCCCATCGCTAACTTCCTGATTAAAGTGAACTAGTAACTGACTAATGAATCAATCTAACAAACCTATTAATGGAGTTAACCAAACTCAACCAATTAACCATGTTATATACTTGAATTTCTGGGAGGAAATCTAATTACTTAAACTTGTACTCTTCTCTTCCTTTTCACAATAATAATTTTTCTCATGTTAAAATAAAACTAATAGCAAGGTATATCCTTCAAGGCTTAGTGGATTCTGTTTTATCTTGTGACTATTGAATTCTAAAAGGCAAGGAACTTCTTTTTCACCTTAAAAACATGTTCTCAATCCACGTAATCAATTAAGCATTACTCTGTCACGAATTTCTCCTTGCTTCCTTTCTCTAGCTACAACTGTTGTCACTGATGTCATGGCTATTGATCATTTATTTTCCTCTATTCATTGTATGCTTTAGAAGGGTTTGCAAAAGCTGATCAGCTTACTAGTAACAATGGTAGAAGAAACAAAATTCAACAATTTTCAACAATTATATCTGTCATTCTTTCTGTCTCTCTCATTAGAAATTAAAAAGATATGTAAGGATAAATAAGTTTCAGCTTAAAAGGAAAGGAACGGATGAAGTGAGATTAAGATTAACATAAAATTCCCAAAAACTCAGAACAAACTACATCGAAATCACAGATTTCACCTGAATGAGCTTCAAGTTTTCCAATTCTGAATGAATGTTAGGAAAAATAGCACAAACCTTTGATTCCCTACAGAAATCTGCATTTGAAAACCATGTCTCATCAACTACTACTTCGGGACTTTTAGGCCTCTCATTAAATGCAACTGAAGAAATAGAAGAAGTTAAAACAACTCGTTTCACAGATGGAGATTTTACACATGATTTAAGAACATTAAGAGTTCCCTTCACTGCTGGATCAATTAATTCAGCCTGAAATAAAGAAAACAAGAGTTAACAGTGGATAAACAGGCAACTGATCTGAATTGAAAAGACAACAAAAAGGTAAATTCTACTCTTGACTGACAATTTTTTTTAAAATGTCAAAGCATCTCACAGAAGTGCAATTATGCTTATCCTTAATCATATGATCTGTCAACCATATAAATCATCAATAACAGGCACCCAAGGCACATAATTTCAAATTTAAAGTGTAGTTTTCATAAAGCTCCCACTATTTTCCTGATAGCAAATGACAAAATCTCAACAAAAAAAAAAGAAGAATCTAAATTTGAATTTATTTTTTTGGAGATATTCCAATTAGTTCATCGTTTCGCGACTAATCCGTTTCGGGACAAGTCCCGAAATTAAGGATTTAAATCCCTCCCAAAGATAGTACTAAAGAGTATCGAACACATGCTCTCACTCTCACTGCTCAGTTCTCTGGTGCCAACTGAGCTACCATCATTCAGTTCTAAATTAGAATTTTAACAGTGCATTCACATGTTAAATATGCGACACAGAGGAATTGGAGAGCCTTACATCACTTGTCCTTTTTATCAATTTGAAGCACCCTATTTCATGTTCTTTTGTGCAAGAGATAGGATACCTTATCATCTGCTATACTTGTATCCCACCAGCATCATTTTATTAAAATTTCATTTACGGAATGAGAAAAATATACAACGTTTCTTCTTTTAGCATAAAGAAATAATAAACATGTTTGATCAGAAGGTGCTAGATAGGTCAGCTGTTAAAGTCCTTTGCAGTTGATTGCAAGGACCTAAGATTAAATCCCTCCTTCACCAATGCCCTTCCCCGGAGGGTGAGTAAAAAGGGGTTTCGCGGATCAACTATCTAAATGCCAAATATAGACTATATCAACTAGGTCATAATATTTTCTACTAAGGGCAAAAAAGGGAGCACAATTGAAGTGTCAACATGATAACATATATATTTGAAATATCAACTGTGTACTTATCATATGCAATAAAATATTAGAATACTGGTGTTCCTATTCCAGAGAACTTAGATTCAATAATCTGAACTGAACAATATGAAATAGGGCCTATCAATAACAGAAACATAATCAAGAGTATTCATACTGAACATATCATTAAAATTGGAATGGTTTTTGATACAGGAAAACCACATTCAATCATTTATCAACAAAATACAAAAGTAAAATAGAATGAACCTGTGGGTCTTTGACAACGGAAAGTAGAACAGGTGAAGCAGTATGAAAGACACCATCACAGCCATCAATAGCAGAGTCAAATGAACCTTCTTCAAGGAGATCTGCCTTAAAGAGTTGCAACCTCTCTTTTGCACCTTCAAGTTTAAGCAAGTGCTCAACCTTTGTAGGATTACCTGCACAAAATAAATCACTCATAATTATTAATTAATTAATGCAACCATATCACCAATCATCAATATTAATATTAATCATATGGATATAATCTTAAGTATATATATACAGAATTACAAGCATATTAATTACAATTTTTGGTGAATGGTGAGAGTACTGACTTGGGTCTCGAACAGTGGCCCTAACAGTGTAACCACGTTGAAGAAGGAATTTGACGATCCACGAAGCTATAAAACCAGAAGCACCAGTCACACACACCACCTTACTAGTCTTGCTCATCCTCTTAATTATTATCTTTCTTCTTCTTCTACTTCTTCGCTATTTTATATTAAAGGATTTTAATTAATTAAAGTCATTATTATATCCGTTAATATATTAATTTAGGGATTAATGTTTATACATAAAAGGAATAATTATAGGCTTTTTGACCCTTATAACCCTTAATTAATAACTAATTACCAAATTGCCCTTCATTCAAAACTATTTCGAAAATTTACCCTCCCCAACAAACATAACACCAATCTGCCCCTGTTTGACCGTTGACCACGAAGCCTACCCGGGTAAATTTTGAAACTTTTTATCTACCCGAGTATGTAGGGGTGTACCCGGGTAGAGTTCTTGAATCTGGGAAAATGGTTGAATTATTTACCCGGGTAAGGAGCAGTGTACCCGGGTAAACATCGACGGTAGGGTTTTAAAATATCCCAGCAGCCCCATTTCGAAAACCCACAAAAGGGGTACCCGAGTAGAGCTGCTGGAGGAGTGTCTTCTTGAGCGATTTCAGGCATAATCTTGCACCAATTCGTCTTGTTTCTGATCATCATTCGCGGACCTTGCAACCTCTCTGCCTTCTACCGATTGAAATCGATCAAAGGTGCATTTTTTTTTCAGTTTTTTCAATTATGTTATGATTTCTGTTCTGATTCATTGTATTTTCGTTTATATCATTTGATTCTGTCCGGATTATTTTATCAATTTGTATGTCATACGCTTACCCTAACCCTGAATCTAACCCTAACCCTAACCCTAACATGTATCTAATTTCTGATTTTGGTTATTTTTTCAGTTTAATAGTGTGACACAATGACCTCTCGACGCGTTTCAAAGCTGCCAGTGACCCATTCCGAGAGAAGAACCAAGAGTCGTCACGATGGGTCGTCATCCTCTCAGCCCCAGGCTGCTTCGAGTCAGGCTCCGGACTTGACGTTCAGATATTTGTTTGAGGATGACATACCTTCACACGAGAAGTTCGTGAAGTTTTTCATGACCCGGAAGATCTGCGAACCGAAATCACTGGATTCGGCATTCTTCAACCTAGAGCGTTTTGACATTGTGCCGCTTCTTGAGCAGACACATTTACTTCACCTGGCGGAGATGCGGTGCCCATACTCGGAGGTTATGGTAAGAGCCTTCTACCAGAACCTTGGCTACTCGCAAGGCGAGCTGACTTCCCGTGTCTGCGGGATTGATATCATCATGACTGCTCCTATCTGGACGGAGCTACTGGGGTTCGATTTTGATGGTGTCACAGGAGCAGCACTATATGATGGAGACAGCCATCATATATTTGGTGATTATAACCGGGAGACCATTGTTACAGAGACTAGGAGGGCAGACGCTGAGCCCGGTCATTTTGCTCATTATCCTGTTAGCAACTTGTCAGTTTCTGCTCGCATTCTTCATTATGTGGTGACACATATTATTTTCCAGCGCCCGCATAATCACTCAAAGGTGCTGGAAGGGGACTTTGTCATCCTGTGGGCCCTCCTTCACAGTCAGCAGGTGAACTGGAGGCATTACATATGCATACTGATGTGGAAGGCAGCCAAGTCAAAGAAGGTTGAATTGCCTTTTGCATTTCTGGTGCAGAAGATTCTGCATAGATTTGGAGTACCTATGGCAACAGAGACCTTGAAGACCGCCAGAGGCTGGAATGCTATATTTGGTGAGAGGCTCCTGAAGCAGTGTGGGATCCTACCGAACAGAGCGGGTATCTGGACGTGGAAGAAGGCACCAGAACCACCTGAGATCCCATTCCACCACGATGCTGAGATGGAGGATGCACCTGCACCTTATTCACACACTCAGATAGGTTAGTTGTCATATGACCAAACCTACGTCCTGTCTCATCATACGACCTGCACCATTGCTCTTTCGGAATCGCATCCAACCATGAAGCAACTTCAGGATTGTTCTCGATAAATTCCTTGTACCTAATGTCGAAATTTATCTTTGAACATGTGTACCCTGCAAAAAACCATGACATATGCATTGGTTAGTGAATTTCATCAACGTTTTCTTCAAATGGTTGAAAATGTGAGTAATTATACCGTACATTACCTAATTTCATCAACGTTTTCTTCAATTCCACATTCCTAAAACGGGTATTGAAGTTGCTTCCGATGTGACGTAGACAAAATACATGATAAGCATATGGAGGCTGCCACCCTCCGTGATCTTTCACCGGCCTTATGATGCTTCGATGACGATCGGATATTAGACAAATATCATGCCTATGTGTGACATGAAAACGTAAAAGGCTAAGAAACCAGGACCAATCATCCAACCTCTCACCTGGAGGAACAACAACAAAGTCAATAAGGATGAGCTCAGAAATTATTTACAGTATGAAGTGGCAAAGAAGGGTCACATGCTTTCACATACCCCAAAGCAAAATTATTTACTCACCTGGAGGAACAACAGCAAAGGCAATAGGGAGCAGAAATCCATCTCCATCCTAAGATGTTGCAATCAATAGAGTACCTCTGTACTTCCCATACAGATGAGTGCCGTCAATTTGAATTATAGGCTTGCAGTGTTTGAATGCTTCAATGCATTGGTGAAATGTCCAAAAAACCCTTTGAAATACGGCCCTGTCTGTATAAACCCGACGTTCATCAAAACATTGATTTGTATCAAGTTTGAACACAGAACCCACATTCACCTCCGTCATATACTTCAGCCAATTTGGCAAGAATGCGTACGATTTCTCCCAGTCACCAAACAACTTAACGATGGCCTTCATTTTTGCCTTCCAGGCCTTCCTGTACGTTATGTTGTATCCATATGTTCCCTGTATCCTCTCCTGTATCAGAGCTGGTCTTGTGGATGGATCTTCCTTTAACATATCTGGAAAAAAAAATAACTTTACCATATTCTCAATTAATCTGAATCATTAAATACACAGTAGAATACATACTCATTATAGCCGCACAAATGACATTTGAATCCAACTGTCTATGATCCTGTGCTAGGCCTTGATTTAGGCATGTGTGACCTTGACCCCATTTACGGACCACCCAATTAGCTCCCTTCTTCGGCTTAATTGCCCTCATATACC
Source organism: Gastrolobium bilobum (assembly GCF_033153095.1). Taxonomy (NCBI): domain Eukaryota; kingdom Viridiplantae; phylum Streptophyta; class Magnoliopsida; order Fabales; family Fabaceae; genus Gastrolobium; species Gastrolobium bilobum. Next base: position 230,327 of record NW_026897048.1, on the reverse strand, counting down.
AGGGACAACCTTCAGCATGGTTTTTACACTTCATAACAAATCTTGACTCGTCGCTTTTTTCAACTATGGCTGTCCTGCGCCCCTTCATACAATGTATCTTCACAGCATGTTGCAATTCTGGTTTGGACCCAAATTCTTGTTGCACAAATAACGGATCTCCTAACTTCCAACCTCCGTGCAAGTCATCATCGCCATATAGGATCTCCAACTCGTCATTAGGGTGCGCCCAGTTAATGAATGAATAATGTTGGCTTTCATTCCAGAATGGCTCCTCAGACCCTGCATCTAAAGATCAACTCTCATTTGTCTGAATGAATACCACCACAAATAATAAATTGTCTAAAGCAAATGTTCAAATTTAATAACTTACCACTACTGACTGGGTCGACATGAAGTGGTGACAAGGCTGGGGTACCGAGACTTACGGCGCTCATGTCAGCCTCAAAATTACCGTCCACGTCAATGTCTGACGAATCACCTTCTGGAATAGCACTTTCAGGTTCTCCCTCATCTTCGCTGTCCACATAGTCCTCGTCTTCATCCTCTTCATCCTCATCCAATGCTACCTGAGGAGGTGCAGAAGATCGTACAACTGTATCTTCTTGACCGGTATAGTGTGCAGTAGTGGTTGTATGCACCGGTAAAGATGAAGATTGTCCAACATCAACTTCAACATATATCTCAATATATTTTAATACTTTCCATTCAACAAACGCATCTGTTACGAACTCCACATCTTCATCATCATTTATATCGTTTCCAATGTAGTATATTGTATCCATATCCACTACAGTCTCTAACCTGGCTATCATGCGGTGGATGGAATGTATGCCTTCTGACCCCATTTTTTGAAGAATTCTCTCCTTCAGTTCATTGCATGTAGTGCCCACTTTGATTTTCATCGTTTTTGTTTTTCCTTCAAATCGGACACCGTTCGGACCTTCAAAATGCCTCCCATTGTAGTAAATAACTATAGGAACCATGTTTGGACTTGAACTCATCTTTCACACAAAAATTAGATCTAGGTTTTGGGTTTGGAGGTTGGTTCGGATTTTTTAGCACAAAATGGGAGTGTGGAGATGTAATCTCAATGTCCCACCAAGATTCAGCTTTCTGAAATGATGAGATGAAATATGTGTGATGTTTCGGATTAGAGAGGGTAAGAGAGAAAGATTTGGGGTTTCAAAAACCCTATACCTCGCAACAATGGCTGAAACCCATACATATTGGGGTTTCTGGACGCGATTTACCCGGGTACACTGATCCATACCCGGGTAAACAATTCAACTATTTTCCCAGATTCAAGAACTCTACCCGGGTACACTCCTACATACTCGGGTAGATAAAAAGTTTCAAAATTTACCCGAGTAGGTAATGATGTACCCGGGTAGGCTTCGTGGTCAACGGTCAAACAGGGGCAGATTGGTGTTATGTTTGTTGGGGAGGGTAAATTTTCGAAATAGTTTTGAATGAAGGACAATTTGGTAATTAATTATTAATTAAGGGGCATAAGGGTCAAAAAGCCAATAATTATTTATATATATATATATATATACACACACATGTGTGGAGTTCATATTTTTTTGTTTTTTTTATATGATTTTATATAAATTTTACACATTTATATATATATATAAGAGATAAAATTTATCTCATAAAAAATAATAAACATTATTCCCATTAATTTATCGAAGGACTAAGATAAAAAAAAAACAAGTGAAATTAAGCTAATAGAACTTATTTAACTGGGTCCCGCTCGGCATTAGATGTTAAAGACTTGATATAAAGTTTGATACTTTGATGTAGATATCATAGCACGTGCTTGAATCATTTGGTCAGAATTCGAAACGACCAAGCTTTTCTGACATAGCTTCTGTCGTTTTGGGATATAAATTGTGATTAAATTAGAATAAATTGGTTTCCTTAATCTATTCTAATTAAAGCTTCCAAATTTTATTTTTTTCAAAAATAATAAAATCAGTTATACAGGGCATTTTTTGTTTTTAAAATTAATTTTTTTAATTTTGGAATAAATAAAAAACTTGTTTCAAAAAACCTGTTCTAAACAAATAATTTTAAAAATTATAATTATTTTTATGTTTTAAAATCAAATTTAAAAAACATATCTAAATTATTTTTATTTCGTGTCAAAACTCAAAACAGTTTTAAGAAAAGAAAAGAAAAAAAAAAACCCTTTAATTTTCCATGGTTCGAGCACCGACGTTGACAAAGCGAGATTCACTTTATAAAGTAGGACAACTATTAAACATTCGGTTTGTCAATGTGTGCATTTTACACAAAAAATGTTACCATACTTTACCACAAAAAAAAAAAAAAAATGACCGACTTATAAAGAAGGGATATTACTAAACTTACACTACTAAAATTTTGCATCCACTAAATATTATGTTATCGACTTATAAAATTTTATGTATTTAAAAATCACTTTAACTATTAAAAAAATAGTTCATATTTAATCAATTTTCAAGTAAATAATTTTCATTAAAAATGAATAATTTGTTTACTTTTTATATGTACAATAGTACAATACCAATCTGTGTTAATTTTTAGTAATAATTGTTTGGAGCTAATATAAATTCTAGATTTTTTAAATTAATATTAAATTATCGTGTATATTTTTCTTTACACGGAAATAATTTAGTCCTATTAGTATTTATGTATCTTTATTGACGCATAATTTTTTTTTTGTGTGGACATAAATTAAATTTTAATTCTTTCGTAAGGCATATTTATATATATTTTTTAAATTTTCTATGTATAGAGAGTATTTTTCAAAAACTCAAACGTTGAATAACAAATAATTATAGTTTAATTATACGAATTTATTACTCTTATGTTACATACGATAGAATCTATCTTCTACACACACAAATTCAAGATATGTTCTATTTTATTTTATTTTTCTCTACCTATGAAAGTGAGTCCCACTTGCATAATTGATTCAGTAGGAGATAATACTTGTCTTCTACTGCATGAAAAATCTATTACCCTAATTATATTTACGTGATTTGTAGGGTGTTAAAAAAAATTAAACAAAAAGATATATTTTTTTTTTTTTTTTTTGTATACCATATTTTTTTTTTTTTTTTTAATTTAGCATAACCCATAAATGCTATAGATATTCATAAGGCATTGCATTATATAGTGTCTTGTGAATGGCCTTTTTCCACTGAAATAACGGTGCCAATTAAATGAAACCTCAGTTACTGCTTAAACAAGACATTTTTATTAATTTTATATTATATTATTCCGCAATAGAAATGGATACACAATTGATTAGATAAATAAGAGAAACTTAGGTTAACAATGTGTGTATGAAACATTTGATCAGGTTTCTATGTAGCACCGATATTGACACGGACACGTGACACGATACAACACGACACTCCGATACGTTAATTTCAAAAAATGTTAGATTTCGACACGTTAGGACACGTTTTGATATTAAATAATAATTTTAATTTATGTAGTATACATCATATTTAATATTCAATAGTTTAACAAAAAAATGTATCTAAACTTATAATATTCATAAATTTTGTTAAGAAACATAAAATATCCCAAATATTTATATTAAACTCAATAAAATGGTAATCGTAATCCAACGAATCTAATAGTTGGAACCAAAAACTCAACGCAACTTAACCTTTGAACCCTTTTTTAAATTTCTATAACGTGTGTTGGAGTGTCAAAGTGTCTGAGAGTGTCGAAAAGTGTCGGACACGACACGTCAGGATAGGATTTCAACAAGACCAATTGAATATGATTCCATGACGAGTGCGCTTATACATCTATCGGCTGCTAAAACTCAGTCTTTGGTACCATAAATAAGTTTTAGTCTCTGTCATTGAAAGCATATTTGTGTGTCCTCCTCAAGCAAAAAAAATTAAACATAAAAGAGAAATTCAAATTCGCTTGACCACACTTGAAATGCATTTTATTATTCTAAATGCAAAGCAAATTCAAAGCGACTTGTTTTGATTTAATACAACCTTTATTAAAACAGTATTAATCTCTTCTCCACCAACTAAACATGGTCGAAAGTATATCTCAAGTATCAACATTTTCTTTTCAAGGAGATATCACATGAATTAAAAGTTGACAATCTTCATTGCTTTGAAGCTTTCCACAGTTTCCTTGAGGCTCACTTCCAAAGGAGTAAATTCAATTCCTAAGCTCTTTGCCTTTTCTTTGGAAACCTGACACATTTTCACATACGACCTACTGTCCTCACACCTGATCATAACATTGTTGAGAAAGTAAAAAAGCTATTAGAAATCAAAAGAAAAATGAAAAATTTACAGACTGTTTGAATTATATTTTCAAAAACAGTTTTTATTTTTTTATTTTTTTTAGAACAAAAAAAAACATGTTTGATAGAGCCTCTGTTTTGTAAAAATAATTTTAAAAATTATGATTGTTTTTTAGTTTTTAAAATCAAATTTAGAGAATATGTTTGGGTTATTTTTATTTTATGTTTTGGTTTTTAATTTTCAAAACATAAAAAACACATAAAACACTTGCTTCTATAAATATTCTACAAAACAGTTTTAATTAAGAAAAAAAATTAGAATACTATCAAATAGACCCGTAGTTATTTAAATGTTGAATACACAAAAAATTACAATATTGATTACAAAATTATGTGTCATGTAGAATTAATTTACAGTAATCAATAACCCATGATTTTGATGTATATATGGAAGTCAAAATTTGTATAGCTTAGCACTAAAATTTATACTTGACCATCGTTATCTCCGATGTCACATAATTTTAGAAGCTAGCCTGATTAAAGAGAAATTTAAAAAGTTGGAGTTCAAGTCATTTGGATCCATCCAATATGATAGAAGGTATATAATTAAAGGAGGGTGCATTTTTTTTTACTGTTGTAAAGAGAAATTTTTTTCATCAAATGATTACATTATATATTACGGCTAATATATAATAATAAAATTGTTTTTCTCTCTCTTCTGAGATATTGCCATATGCTAATGTGGCAGTGAAAAAAAAAATTTCACGATTACATTATACTATATATACTACTCGTAATACATAATATAAATTGACTGCTGTAGAAAAAAAAAATTGCACTTAAAGCAGAAGTACCCATAATTAAAAGCCGTTATCATCCAATCTCAATAACAGATTATTAATTACGCAAACTAAAGAAAACTCAAAAATCCCCAGAGACTCACGCACATGTATTTTCCAGGCAAAAACATCGATAACAAGTTAAGCTTTGCCTTATCCTTTTCTCACGTCTTGGGGAGCACAAAACAATGGAATCAGATTAATGGTTTGGCTAAGGCAAATATTAACCTATAGTGATTGGAGTTCGAGTTTATGTCTAGCAAACCCTTTTCCAGAATTGAACTCTTGGATAATAACCTTATTAACATTCGAAAAGATTTTCGTTTGAAGTAAAACATACTAATAATGGATTTCACAATTGAGAGAAAAATATTAAAAATTTAAATATAATTAAGTCCTCCATTGATTCAGAATAGACTAATTAAGGATCATATAATTAAAACTTAAAGTTATACAAATGGGTTAAACTTAAAGTTATAGATGTACAAAATAATTAAATCCTTTATAGTATTTTGTAAGCAAGCTACTTGTTATACAAATGAAAATAATATTTATTACTCTTTGTTAATTAACGAATAAAATATAAAAAAATAAACTTTTAAAATATTCAATGTTTGAATTTTTTTTATCTAATAACATGTGTCCTAAAAACACATGCAAACTAAAAAACCAGTAAAAAAAAAGACAATGTTAAAAAAAAAAATGTGTAGACTTTGGGTGCGATTGTTAAAATTGAAATATTCAACACTGAAAAGTTCAGTACTAAGTGCCCGTTTGGATTTTGGATGGACTTTTATTCCTAAAAAAGTTTTTTTTTTTTTTTAAAGTAAAAGTTCTTTTGAGAATTTTTAGATGTTTGGATAACAACTTTTTAAAAAAGCAAAATTTAAAATTAAAATTAAAATGCTGCTTTGTTTTTACAGCCAGTAGCTGATTGCTTTTGAAAAAAGCAGAAATTAAAAGATATTTTTATTTTATTTTTGGAAAAAAAATAATATCTTTTTTTTTAAATACAATTTTAACCTTATCCTATCCTGTCTATTTTATCTCTCATTATCCTACGACTACGATCCTGCTATTTTATCTCTCTTTTATTGTAATTTTATATATAAAAAGTATTTTTTTTATTTTAACATCCAAATAATTTTTTATGTAAAAGTGATTTTCAGATCATGCATCCAAACGTAAAATAACTTTACCTTTTTAAAAAAATTATTTTTAAAAAACCAATACATAAAAAGTTATTTTTTAAAAAAGTCATCCAAACAGACCCTAAGTGCGAAACCAGTAGACTTGAGATCTAACGTGCAAAATATTTTTAGCAGTTCTCTTTATTTCACTTTTTGGCATACGTTAACAAACATCGCAAAGTCAATCTCAATGCTGAATCTTCTCGTTTGCAGCTTGAATCGAGTTTCCAATCAAGCCAGTTAGTATTAAAAAATGGAAATGATCTGTTTATAAAATTTTTTTGAAATTTTTTATAAATTACACTATGTTAAAGAACATAGTATAACGAGTCTTCTTCCGGAAAAAAATAGTATAGTTTGTAAGAGTGTGTAAATAAAAAAATTTGTAAATATAACTTGTCCCTTAAAAAAATAGAGTTCAATAAATGGGATCCCAATTCATATTTTATATATATATATATATGTGTGTGTGTGTGTGCATTCTTGGAGTTATAGAAAATAAACTAGGCCTCTAGGAATGAGTTATGGTAAAGGGATTGTTCACTTGCTTGAAGTTATAAGTTCAAACCTTGTATCATCGTTATATTAAAAAGAAAAAAGAAATTAAACTTACGTATCTGGAATTTGTAGTGTTGGGTATAAATCACGTAAAATCTTGGCAAGTTCAGAGTAGTGTACCACTCTCTCAACCAAACAATATCTTCCACTAGCTGAAGCAATCTCGTATGCCTGAATATGGGCGTTAGCAACATCTTTTACATTCACCCAAAGAGAAATATTTCCAAAGGTTTGTGATCCTGCATCAAGCAAGTGAACGAGATTCTATTGAGAAATGAGATAATTCTTGTCATGTATGTCTTCTATTTAAGGAATTATTTTCCCATCAAAGTGTAAATGAGAAATTTAGCAAGAAAATTGTCAAACAGGACCTAATAGAGTAAACACATTTTCAATGTCAATAACGAATCATAACAGATTGACCATAATTTTAACTGAATGACAAAATTGAGTTTGGTTACCCATTGGCCATTACTATCATATTGAGCAAGTCCTAGTAAATAAAAATTACCATTTATTAGGTTTAAAATTGGCTCAAAACTTTCGTTAACCTCAGGTTGTAAGAGAGGTCCTGCCACCAATGATGGGTTAATAGTAACCATGTCAATGGTGTTATTCTTAACAAACTCCCAGGCAGCATCCTCAGCCAAAGTCTTTGAAAGTATGTACCACAACTAAAACACAAATAGGAGAAGGCAACAAAGTTAGAAAGCACGGTAACCTACTAAGCAGGACAGATTATTACATTTGTGCACGTCGGAACAAATACATTAGCATTATATCTCAATAACAATTGTCTATTGAAGACAAGATTAAAAGTACTAGACTGTTCTCAAATAATGTTAGCAATAAGGTTTTTTTGGACATGTTTAGTCAAGCTTATTGAAGTTCTGCATTTTTCTTAGAATGGTACCGAGGAGTCCCAAATCCTTAGAAGGGTTTCTTCCCAACAATAGGCTAAGCAATAAATCACAATAAAAAATGTTTAACAATATGTCTCAATCCAAAATCTTAAAAGCAGACTTATATATGGTCTTCTCATAGTTCATTTTTAATCATTTTCCTGATATACGGTCTTTCCCACTCAACTTGAATTTCAAGTCCAACAATTTTCTGGATATATACATGAATATTTAGGTATGATATACATCAATGTTATTGGAACATATTCGGGATGTACACTTTAGGTCCACCAGATGGGCCCAATTTCTTAAAGCTCATATCTAGAACCTTCTAGAGGGCACCCATAGAAAGTCATAGAGGCTCACTATTGAGGCATTCCCCTTCCCTGCACAGCTGTCCCTGTAGTGGGCAGCTTGTCTCAATGGCTTGATGACACATTTCATAGAAGAGACTATCAGTCTCCCCCGTGAGAGAGAGGGCTCTTCTCTCTAAATATCCCCCACACATGGAGGGGGGATCTTCTTCTTCTCTAACCTCTACCCATGCTATTACTCTGCCTCTTGGGAGAGCTATTCAAGCCTCACACACACTCCCTCTTAATGCACGTACATGGGAAGCTTCACTAGTGCTTTGGTCTTTACCATTGTCACTATAAGCACCCCCTATATCAACATACTTCATCTTTATGGGACACATTTTATGTACACCAATATTACAGAACACATGTGCTTTTTATAGTCTTTTTCTTCAGGGAGGTAATGTAATGTCTTTCTTGGTAGTTTCAAACAGTTCCTATCATTTAACAGAACATAGGTATCCCCTGCCAAGGAGTCCACTTGAGTCACATTCGCGATTAAGCAAACACACAATCATACAGTTAACATTTAACAAAGTAGTGGCAAGGCAATCAAATGATGTTTACATAGAAATCATGCAATTGAATTCCCAAGTGTGAACAAACTGAAGCAATTAAAATCACATATACAACATGGATTAGCTTCAAATTTCATTTCTGAATAAGTTTTAATCAGGAAAAATAGTACATACCTTTGATTCCCTACAGAAATTGGAATCTGAAAACCATGTCTCATCAATGACTACTTCGGGACTTAGAGGCCTTCCATTCACTGCAACTGCAGCCATAGAAGACGTTAAGACAACTCGTTTCACAGATGGTGATTTTACACATGATTTAAGAACATTAAGAGTTCCCTTCACTGCTGGATCGATTAATTCAGCCTGAAATAAATAAAGCAAAAGTTAACAGTGAATAAACAATTTTTTTTAAAAGCTATCTCAATTTTTATATTTTTTAATCAATTTTAAAATAAATATTTAAAAAAAAAAAATTAAATAAAAGAAGGTCGCAAGCTAACTATTGTGTGATTTGGGTGCTTATCAAGTCTTTTTTAATATAAGAATATGGTTCTCATGTTAAATGAAACAAAATTATCCCATGTAATATCATAACAATTTTTTATTTTATTTTTTTATACATCATAACAATATTTTGCTCGTTAATAATATTGCCACACCGCCACAATCAATAGGAGGCAGGAGGGTGCTGGAAATTTGAATACCTCAATTGTGCAGGGAGTCATAACTCATAAGTAATAAGCCAATACGTTTAAGTGTGGAAAAAATGAATAACCCAGAGCTTAAAATAAATTTATTCAAATATATAGCAAGTGATTTTAATTTTTTATAGAGATATTAATTTCTATTAAAGGCAAAAGGAGGCAGGAAGAGGAGGGAGTTTTTGTTAACTGCCAACAAGACGGCATATATTTGAAGGGTTTTATAATTCTCGTTCAACATGAAAATTAAAAGTTTTCTACGCATCCTTCAATTCTCGTGCTGACATAGATTTTAGTCCTATATATAATTTTTTCTAACACATGAGTTTCATATATTTTTTATTTCTACAACATAAAATTTCAATTCTCATTTAACACAAGAATTATAAAACCGATATTTGAAAGAGAAAATGGCATTGAATAATGACAATTAAACTTTAGGTCAGGTTCAAAGTACCATTTAATAAAATTGTGATTGTTAAATAATTTAGCGAAAAGTTCAAAATATCCCTGTTTACTCTTTAATAACTTTTCTTTTTCTTATCATTTATATCTCCTATAATTTTTTCATTCAAGTCTGTATTTTTTTTTTTTTTGGTAATCATTCAAGTCTGTATTTAACTTTGTTAGTAATTGAACTAACTTTTTTATTTTACTCTTATTTTACCTACATAAAAAATTGTTAATTAATCTGAAATAAAGATTTTGGTCACCAGCAACAAACTGTCATTTATAATTTAATGATTTTGACCAAAATTTAAATGATAGATTAATCTAATATTAGTGCTTTTAATATACGCAAAATAGGAATAAATTGAGCAAGTTAATTCAATTATTAACAGTATTAAATGTGGACTTGAATAGAAAAAAATCATACAAGAAGTAAGTGATAAGAAAAAATAAAATAAAAGCAGTAAGTGATAAAATTAGTAAACTATAGGGGAGATTTTTGAATTTTTTCCAATAATTTATTGGGAAAAACAAATATTATGTTGTAAAAAAATTCTTAGATCATGTCATAGAGACAATCAATTGTGGAAGCCACTATTTTTAAAATAAAAAAAATAAAAGAATTGATGGGCCCGCTTTTATGTGTCTATTGAAAAATTGCTTGTGTCATGTGAAAGGAGAAAAATATTACCCTAATTTATTATTTAGAATTTAACTTTATACTATAACCATTGTATAAAAAAATTTAACTTTATATAATTTTCAAAACATTCTAATATTTTTTTATTTATTTTTTTGATAACACATTCTAATATTTTTAACATCGGTACTTCTTTGTTTGCCCCCCAAAGAGGCACACCTCCTGCCGCAAGCGAATTGGCGTATAGGGTTTGATTGTGTTTTTTTTTTTCTCAAAATTATTTTTTAAAATAGTTAATGAAATAGGTGTTTTCTTTTTCCTTTTGAAAGTTAAAAATTAAAATATGAAATAAAAATAACTCATACTTGTTTTTTAAATTTGATTCTAGCTAAAAGTTAAAAAAAAGTTATAATTTTAAAACTATTTTTAAGAAACAGACATTACAAAAAAAAAATTCTAAAAATTAAAAAACTATTTTTCTGAACTGAAATGAAACAAGCCCATAATTTACCACAATCAAAAATCATATTGCAAAACCACATCAAACGCTAGCTGCACGCATTTAAAGTAATAAATAATAACAAATCTTTGTAGGAAAAAAGAGCATGGTAATTAAAATCTCCATTTATTATTATATTTTTATGAAATGTTTAGACCAATATTTCAAACGGATTTATGTTTTTACAATTTTTTTTTACATTATGATTTTACATTTTACTAATTTTTATCCCCTTTTATTTTTACGTAAAATCTCATTTTTAACTAGTGACATAAACAGAAGATATTCTCACAAATGGGTTAATTATTAATGGGTCAAGTTTACATTAATTATAAGGGATAGGATGAGTAGGTAAAATAGGCGCGAAAAAGTTTACCCAAAAAAAAAGTAATAGGCACGAAAAAAATAGATAGAATATCTTATCTTTAATCTCTAATTATAAAAAATTAAATTAAATCAATATCTCAGTCCATAAGCATAAATCATAACTTTCGTGCACCTTTCCTGATATATAGTTTTCGTTTCTTTCATCATCAAATAATGTGGGACACCATGATACTTAATACCCCAACAATCAATCTCCCTCTCAACTGTAGCTTCGGTTATTTCCCAGTGCACAAATATTCATGCCCAAATACTTAACCCACCTCTAGGAGAATACCTAGTTAGCCTATGCCAAACCTACCATTTTCAAAGGAGCCAAAGGAGCTCATGGTGAGAAATATATTATCAAAGGGCTAAATCAGTCTAATCACAATAAGAATGTTGGACACTATGTTTTAACCTAAAATGTTAAGGCATTAATTAAGTTAACACATTTTCTTATTTTTTTTATTTAGCTCATTATCAACTAATATAAGATTCAATTATATTTAAATATCTCAACACTATTTATCAACAAAAGTATATAGAAGAATGGACTGCACCTGTGGGTCTTTGACAACGAAAAGCCGAACAGGTGATGCAGTGTGAAAAACACCATCAGAGCCCTCAATAACAGTGTCAAAGGAACCTTCTTCAAGGAGATCTGCCTTAAAGAGTTGCAACCTCTCTTTTGCACCTTCAAGTTTAAGCAAGTGCCCAACCTTTTTAGGATTACCTACCCAAATAAATCACTCATAACTAATGTCACCAGGTCACCAATCATTATTTATTAATCATATGGATATAATCTAGTTACAAGCATATTGAACAAGGAAAATAAGAGATTTGTTGCCGCAACAAAAAATAACTATGTTTGTTTTACCATAAGATATGATTGTAATTTTAAAAATTAATTTTTTTTCTCTTTCTTGAAATGGTTGTCGGTTGACGTGTGAAGAGGAGAGAAAAAATAATTTTAGTATTATAACTATATATATCTTAATGGTAAAACATAATTATTTTTGGTTGACGTAAAAATTTTCTTCAGTTGTGGACCCATTAAACAAATTATTGGAGAATTAATGGTGAGTACTGACTTGGGTCGCGAACAGTAGCCCTCACAGTGTAACCACGTTGAAGGAGAAACTTGACAATCCATGAAGCAATATAACCAGAAGCACCGGTGACACACACCACCTTTCCACTGCCACTCATGCTCATTCTCTTTCTTCTTCTTCTTCTTCTTCTTTAGCTCTTTCCTTGCTTCCAGTTTTGGAAGTGTACGTTGATTCGCATTGCATTATATATCAGTGTCCTGCATGTGAATGGTCTTTTATATTTACGGAATGGTATATATGATGGAATGGTATATAGCATTTTCGGTAGATAAGTATGTATGACAAATAACACTGTTCATTTTTGGGCTTCTCGGCTTTCAATGAAAACGAAACCAAACCAAATATGTCCAATCTCCATAATCATGATATATATAACGTCCCTTAATCCTTATCAATCAAAGTAAATGTTCGGCATGCTCATAATTATATGATTCAATTTGAACACAGAACTTCATATAATAATCACATGCTCCAATACATTAAACATTATCGGCTGACAGTTGCTGTGTCTCTCTCATGCATGTTTCACAACGAAGTCGTGAACCATGCACCTTCACAAGAACAATATGTATGTAAGCTAAAAGAACTTTCTTAACTGGTCCCGCTCGGCATTAAAGATTCGATATGATTAAGATAAAGTTATAGGTAGATCGCACGTGCTTGAACCATGTGGTCAGAATTGCTGGAACGACCAATTGCAGGTGATATGGTTGCTCACCACTCAGCATGACGTGTGTGCTTAGATATGTATATGCTTCTAATCTAACTTATTTTAAAAAAGCATATGCACAATTTTTTTTGGATAATATATTGTTCTTTAATTAATCGTTTGATGCTTTTTGAATAAATAAATATTTGGGTAAGATATTATGAGGCTTACAATATGGTGTAGAACTTTTCATGTTTAATATAAAAATAAGCTTTTGACTGTTATTTTTTTGAAATCCACGGATGAAAATCTGATGAAATCACAGTGAAAAACACAGGTTACAATTGCTTTGGGTATAATATTGTAAAATCTGCTGGTGTATTTTTATCAATCGTTTGATGGATTTAAATAAATGAACTAGGCGAGGTACGAGGCTTACATATATTCAAGTTACTCTGCTATGCCAGCTATATAGTGCAAAAATATAAACAAAAGTTTTGTCCGTATCCTTGAAAGTATCTTTTATTTTTTTAAATAACAATTGCTGTCCAGAATACAAATGGAGATTTTGGATTTGAATATCTTTGGAACATCAACGAAAGTGTCACTTTTTGACAATTTTTTTATCAAAATGTCATGCGAACAATACTTTTTATCAAACTGTCACGTGTCGAATTTCACTACGACTGGTAGCGAACTTCATCGCCTATGATTTCGTGACATGTGGTCATATTGCATATCAAATTCACTACCACTGGTAGCGAACTTAGTCCAATCACTTTTTTCCTTCGAAAGTATGTCACGTGTCACAAAATCATTGGCGAACGAATATTGTTACCAATCGTAGCGAATTACGTCGCGTGACAATCTGGTAAAAAATATTGTTCGCATGACATTTGAGTAAAAAATTGCCAAAAAAATAACATTTTGGTCGATGTTCCAATATCTCTACTCTTCTCCAGAGTTGAGACTCTCAAGAATAGAACTCGTTACTCTTTAAGCAGATTAAATTCTGGTGTCTAACTGAAGCGCTACTAGATCAAATTATTATTGGGGAATACAAATATAAGTGAGTAAATCTCACATTAATTATAAATGGACTCAGTGAGCATAAAGAACTGGGACACATGATACCAAGGTTTTTGATTGAATTGTGATATCTAAACTCACTTAATATCATTATTCACTTAACTTATTATTAATAATAGTCTCTCTCCACTATGAACTTACAACAACCATTGGGTAAGACTGCAAAAGGTTAAACATGAGAGAGCACTTAAAAAAAAACATGAGAGAGCAAATCGCCATTATTAATTGGCTAGCCACCGATTTGCAAAAACTTGAACCGAGTTTCTCCATTTAAATTCAAGCGACCACACTTGAAATGAGGCTTTTTTTTTACCCTTTTGCTTTTAATTAAAAATAAAAAATTATTACTTTACTCTCGTATTAAAACATAACGTCAATATACTCTGTTTGATTGATACTCAAATATATTACATGAAACAGTAAATATTCGTAAATGATATACTTTAGTATTGTTCATAATCTGAATTTTATAAAATGACGTACTCGAGTGATTTTAGAGCCAGCTTCGCAAGCCAAACGTTTCTGGTATTCATAAATGTTTAATATATTTACGTAAATGTTTAAGAAAACTATAAATAAAATATTTAAGAGATAATTTTTAACCGCAAATTTTGTCTATTACAAAATAAACTAATTTAAATATGTTAGTTTGCAACTTTGTCAAGCTTAGAAGGAGATTGGGTTAGGTTTAATTAGCTTACTGTATTTCCAAAGTCCTTTTCTGCGGAGTAATAATTAACCACACTTGACTAGATTTAGAAGCAATATACTGTCACGAACATCAATAAGATTTTTTTACCATAAAATTTCAATTCTTTAGTTTGATACGCGACATTTTTTAAGATTTTCGAAAAATTAAATTTTTTTTAAATTTTTAATTTTTAAATATTATCGTAAACTGAATGTTTTCATCATATTTTTAAAAATCGAAATTTTCGAATAAAAATTTTTTTCCTCTACTAAATGTTCCCTAACTGCAATTGCAAAGACGTTCTCAACTGTGATTTCGTACATGTCTCGGAAGAGCAAAGATGCGTTTTCTCTGTTTTCTAAGATACACAAGTATACAGCGTTATACAGAACACTTGATTTACTTGAATACGTGGGATATGTATTTGAATATAAATTACAATTAACGGTCAAACAGGAGCATATTAATATTATATTTGAAAAAAAGATCAATTTTTTTAAATAGATTAAAAATAAAGGTAAAATGATAATTTTTTATTAAGTAGAGCAGTGTTCAAAAAACCCTTGAAATGACTTCTACATTTTTTTTCCATAATTCCAAATGCAACGTAAAGTCACGAGTACAAAGCAAATTCAAACCGACTTGTTTTGATATAAACAAGCCTTATTGCATACTAATAATTCCCCCTTAAGCATGGAGTTTCTAAAACCAAAGTTACCAACTAAACGTTGTTGAGTTTATTAATATGGGAGAGGTAATATTGACAAACTTTTGTTTTACAAACTTACAAATTACACTAAGTCTAACTGATCAGACTTCAATTAAGAGTGTATGACTAATCAGACTTAGTGTAATTTGTAAGTTTGTAAAAAAAAAGTTTGTCAATATAATATTCCCATGTTAACATATACTCCTCAAGGACATATCACGAACTAAAAGCTAACAAAATTCTTTTCTTTTAAGCTTTCCACAGTCTCCCTAAGGCTCACTTCCAAGGATATAAATTCAATTCCCAAGCTCTTTGCTTTTTCTTTGGAAACCTGAAATGTTGGCATAAAAGGCTCATCGTCTGCACACCTGATAACATTGTTGAGAATGTGAAAATGTTATTAGAAAAATCACAAGAGAAAGAAAAACTTAATCTTTATAAAATATGCATGATGAACACAAATAAATTGTCCAAGTTAAGTTTACAAAATCATGTGTCATGTAGGATTAATGTTAAAGTGACAAGTTTAACAACAACAAAATGTTACCGTGACATTCATAAGATAGGACCTACATAATCTAAATTAATTATTGTACGAGTGAGTCTGTAAATTTATTAAAATCGTATCAAGTTAGTCCTTCTTGAAGACTGAAAGTGAGGGAAATATCTTCAGTACTACAGGAGTACTGAAGACTCGGTGCATCATTTACTTAATTTGAAAAATATAATATATATTTTTTACCATTTTACTCTTCCTTGTATAGTTATTTTTTCCAAAACCATCACCTCCTTGTATAGTTATTTTTTCCAAAACCATCATCCTTTTCTACTTTTAGTAAAGGAGTACATACTCCAGTAACACTAAAGATGTGCTCGAAAGTGAGATAAAAATAGACTAAATTGATATAGTTCTATAAATTCAAGAACTACTTCACACACGTAATTGAATTTAAGGACTAAAATGTAAGTAGAGATAAGTTTAAGGTATAAATTGCTAATTTACTCAATAACTTATCTTACTTCTCTGGAATTTGTAATGTCGGGTACATATCACGTAAAATCTTGGCAAGTTCAGAGAAATGAGCCACTTTGTCAACCAGACAATATCTTCCACTAGCTGAAGCAATCTCAAATGCTTGAATATGTGCGTTTGCAACATCTTTTACATTCACCCATCCAAAACTAGTATTCATAAATGTTTGTGAACCTGCGTCACGAAAGTGAAAGAGTTCTTCTATGATAAGGAACAGGACGGTTCTTGTTAAGGTAGCTGTAATGTTTAATCTTCATGATTACTACTCTACTCTATACTCTAAGCATGTTGTGCTGGAATGCATAGTATAATCCAGATGCAGACAAAGCAAATAACAGAATGTTTGTAGAGCATAAAGCTTCACCAGTTAAGAAAAAAATTACCATTTATTAAGTTTAAAATTGTGTCAGCACTTCCATTAAGCTCTGATTGCAGGAGAGGCCCTACCGTCATTGCTGGGTTAATAACAACCAAGTCAATGTTGTTTTCCTTTAGAAATTTCCTTGCAGTATCCTCGGCCGAAGTTTTTGCAAATGCATACCATTTCTGAAAATAATAATAATAATAACAATAATAAAATTAAGAAAATAAAAACACTCATAAAGTCATACACACACAAGTAGGAAATGTCGAGAAAGTTGAAGAGCAATTTAACATACTATACATGAAAAATCATTACATTTTGTTGGGTTATTCAAGTGTGACGAGTCTCACATTGGTTGGTAATGGGCTAAGTTAAGTAGACATAAATGGATGGATCAATGAACGCAATGCCTTAAGGTTTTGGGTTGAGACATGGTGTCAAACCCACTTGGTGTGGTGGTCTAGCTTAGCCTATTGGTGGTGTCCCTCACCATGGGCTTCCCCCTGGACCCGCCTGTAGTGGTATCAGAGCTGGTTAGGCTCGAGCTAGCCAACTGTTTGGCTAGGAGACAAGTTGAGTAGCCCTAGAGTACTTTCTTGAGGGGGAGGGGGAGCACACCGATGTTGAGTTTCATACTTGAGGGGAAAATTGTTGGGTTATTCAAGTGTGATGGTACTTTCTTGAGGGGGAGCATATCAATATTGGGTTTCATACTTGAGGGGGAGATTGTTGGGTTATTCAAGTGTGATAAGTCTCACATTGGTTGATAATGAGCTAAGTGAAGTGCATATAAAATGATGGACCCATGAACCCAATGGGTTGAGTACTATGGACCTAGGTACTCGGTTGAGAGGGAGCATTCCAATTGTGGGTTTCACTCTTGAGAGAGAGATTGTAAGTGAAGTGGATATAAGTGGATGGATCAATAAACCCAATGCATTAAGGTTTTGGGTTGAGATATGGTGTCAGACTCACTTGGTGTGATGGTCTAGTTTAACCCATTGGTGGTGGTTCCCCGCCCCGAGCTCCCCCGGACCGTTTGACACATTTGTGCACTTTGGAACAAATACAAACATTTTTTTTGTCTATTGAATAGAAGTTTGAAAGTAATAAGCTGCTCTGGAATAATGTTATCAAGAAGGTTGATTCAATTTAAAAAGTTTAATGGACCATCTCTGCATTAGAATTACAGGCAAAGAATATCAAAACTATAAGGAACTGACTTAAGCATATAATAGAATCAACATGAATTCTTAACGCACAGAAAGAAATTAAAAGGAAGCATTGACCTGTTTGCCACATTCTGAAGTGGACTCAAGTATAACAGCACATTTAAGTCCCAAAGTGCTCCACAAGCATACAACAAAATCCAACATATCAAAACTTGATTGGATTAATATTGCTTAAAAGATTATTACTAATAATAAGATCTGAGGTAGTTTAGAACACTTGCCCATCATCTAACAGAGCTTAAGTGCCCCCTGCCCATGGAGTTTAATTCCCTTGCAGCCATCATTAAGCAAACCCACAACTATGCTGCTAGCATTTACCAATGTTTTGGCAATGCACATAAATGATGTTTATATAAAAAAAAACATGTTATTCAATTAACAACTCGGAAGTCGGAGCCAACTACACCAAAATCACATGTACGACTTGCATTATCTCCAAATTTCATTTCTGAATAAGTTTTAGGAAAAAGGGCTCATACCTCATTTTCCCACAAGATACTTGGATTTGAAAACCATGTCTCATCAACTACTACTTCGGGAGTTCGGGGCCTTCCATTATATAAAACAGCAGCCACAGAAGATGTTAAAACAACTCGTTTCACAGATGGCGATTTTGCACATGATTTTACAACATTAAGAGTTCCCTTCACCGCTGGATCAATTAGTTGAGCCTGAAATAAGGAAAACAACATTCAAAAAACAACACTTTAACTCCTCCCTAAGAATACTGTTAAGTAGAATTATTACAAGATACGGTATTATAAAATGAGCAATGGTTCACACATAAAGGTTTTCCACCAAGAGAAACTACATAAATCTTGAAATGTGTGACTATAAAAATTTCAATTATTACTTTCATTATAGGGTTTTATGTTTATCATTTAACATAATATAACTTCACTTTTCTACACACACATTAAAGATGTGAGGTCCACATGTTTTTCTTTCTCTTTCATCATTTCACTTTCTCTCTCCTTTTGATGTGAGAGTTGGAAACAACACTTACATTGTATTACATAACACTAATAAAACCCTTCATTATATACAATAAGGGTTTTGTTAACGTCATGTAACATGAAAATTGATACATCATGTTACAGACACAAGTTTTTGTAGGATCCACTAAATGTTAGAAAAAAAAATAAAGAAAAAAGCTTGCACGGAAAACAATTTGAAAGTAGGAAGAAACAAAATTTTCATGTAACATAAGATTTGCTTTTCCCGTACAAAAAATTTCAACTAAATATATGATTGATTCCCTAAGGTATCTGTATATCAAATGCACGCTAATTATGAACAAAAGTAAAAGGAAATGAACCTGTGGATCATTGACAATAAAGTGAACGGGCGAAGCAGTATGAAAGACACCATCACAGCCATCAATAGCAGAGTCAAATGAACCTTCTTCAAGGAGATCTGCCTTAAAGAGGTGCAACCTCTCCTTTGCACCTTCAAGTTTAAGCAAGTGCTCAACCTTTTTGAGATTACCTGCACCAAATAATTAAATCAGTGATTAATGAAAACCAAATAACTGAAATGAAAAAGGACAAAAGAATATTGGTGAATCTAAGGAGGAAGAGACACTGACTTGGGTCGCGAACAGTGGCCCTGACAGTGTAACCACGTTGAAGAAGGAACTTGACAATCCATGAAGCAATATAACCAGAAGCACCGGTGACACACACCAACTTTCCAGTGCCGTTGCTCATCCTCTTTCTTCTTCCTTTAGCTATATTGCCTACTTCAAGTTTTGGTCAAACAAATTCCAATGAAAGAGTTGATTTTTCATTCATACAACAAATTTCTGTATATTGCATTATAATAATCTCACCAACTACATGCTTCTTAAACAAATATTTTCCTTGTCACCTATTGTACATTGTTGAATCAAATGTGTCACGTTGACCATTTCACTTGGGGTCCCTTAGTTACACACATCTCAAAGTCCACAAATCCATGCTATATGTACCTTTTTTTCAGAGTTTATGGTTATGAACTTATGACATTTCATCATAAATGCATACGGATAATGTAAAAAAAAAAATATGACATGGTCATAATTATACAAAAATAAATTAATAGTAATAAATGAATAAAGAAAAAATTATTAAAATAAATAGTTAACAAGTTATAATCATTAATTCATCTTTATATAATTGTGATCTTCTCCTGTAATTATATATTTTATTTTTTTTGGCATCAGAGGAACTATTTCCAATGCATAGCATATATGAATTGTTTGATTAAACAATTGACATCGTTGTAGGGGCGCCACCGTAGTGGTTTTATATTTATATTAAAGGATTGTATTTGGCCATGTTACATGATACAAATTACATTATGTTGTAGAGATAAAATTGGTGGAGTTCACTGTTTAAATAAAATATAAATTAAACAGTGGATTGTATCAATTTTATCTCTATAACATGATGTAACTTGTGTTATTGATGATTACATTTTCCTTATATTAATGTTTAAACTTATTTTAAAAAAAATCTCATTAAGTTGCGTGAAAACTAAAAAAAAAAACAAACGGGGCTTTTTGACCAATGACCACCGTAAACTTTTTTGATTAAAAAATTACTGATTTAAGGAATTTTGAAAAAGTTATATCATTGTGATGCGGTCAAAGTCATATATTGACCGTGCAAGAGTTAACAATACGATATTTATTGTCTGAGAGTCTTGCATTCTATGCAGTGTTATCAAATTCGACTCCGGCATTGATTCGGTCAAGGTATTGAGTTATTAGGTCACTGATCAGATCAGTGGGTTACTGGTCAGATCGGTTGACCCAAATATATATAGAAATATATAAATATGAAAATATAAATTTAATTAGAGGCAGGATCATTTGACACCGGTGTCAAATTTGAAGTTTGACACCTCATCTGAGAATCGTTAGATCAAAAAAGATCAACGACACTGATTTGCAAACATGTGACACCATTGATCTTTTTTTATCTAACGGCTTTCAGATAAGGTGTCAAACTTTAAATTTGACACCAGTGTCAAAGGATCCTGCCTCATTTAATTATATTCTCTGTATCTAAAATAAATTAAGCAAGGTTCATTAAATAAGCTCAAAAACAAGAAGCATAAATAACTAAAAATGCATGCTATTATTATGTTAATTTAAATTGTAACTCAGAATTTTTATAAACATATCTCTCAATGATATTGAACTCATATTTTTCAAATTCAACTACATTAAAAATGACATATGTCACATTCTCTTAATTTATTATTCCGCAAATTGCTTCAATATTGGAAGCTGAAATTTGATGTCATTGTAGAAGAGTATACTAACAAATAAAATTACAAAATATTTTTAAAATAAGTTTTGCATTTTTTTTTTTACAAGATGGAACAATTTTGGTTTTTTGATTTTTTTTTTTTAAATGCATGACCAATCGGGTCACCGGGTCACCAAGTCACCGGTTTTGACTGAATTTGACCGAGTTTTGACCGAATTTAACCAGATTGATGCATGATCGATCTAATGCTTAACTCGAATCAGTCCAATAACCGATTCGCCTAGTTTCGAGTCGACCCAACCGGATCCGACCGATTTTACAACTATGGTCTATGCATACGGGTCCCAAAGTCCCGTATTATAATGAAACAAAACTTGTCCCGTCTTAAATTCGTACGCGACTTGCATATATTTAAAGTTTAAACCAAAAATGTCCCCCTGCCTCATTTTTCCCTTGCCTTCCCCTCCCTTAATTTTCTCCCTTCTCTCAAATTTTTTTCTCTTGACCGATTCTCTCTCCAACTTCTCTCTCTAGAGTCCGAACTTCAATTAAGTATTTAATGTATTCAATTGTTATAATGGATGCAGTATTTTATTATTGAATTAATAGGATAGTAATTGTTATAGATAGATTTGGGTAGTGTAAATTACGTAGTGACACTAAGATCTTTTAGGTTATATTTAGTGTAGTCATTTTAAGTTTGAAAATAGTGACGTGGAGTGATAATATTTAGCTTGCTTAGTTACAATAAGATAGTAAAATAATAATTTAGTGACAATAAGTTAGGCATTTAAATGTGGTCCTGGACTACAATGAACTTGGTGGTCCTTTATCAAAAAAAAAAATTATTCTTTTGTTGCTTATATCTTTCTTTCTTTTTAAATTTCCTCTCAATTTTTTTTTTCTCTTATTTTTAGAAAGGGAACACAAACTCCCAGTCCACCAAAAACAAGCTCGCCTTAAACCATCTTATTTTTTTGAAGAAAGAGTAAATACATACATGTCAATTGTCAAATGAGAGAAGTCTCACAGCAAGGTGTATATACCATCTTCTAGAGAAAAAGAACCATGAAGTCTTTCACTCTAAAGTCTATTTTATGAAATTAAGAAGAAGAAAAAATATATAGAGAGAGAGAGAAACAATACGTGTATAAATAAAAATCATATTCATCCTCATCTAAAATTCAAAATTATATATATTTAATATTTTTATTAAAAAATAAATTATATATTCGATAAAGTAGAATACCCAACTGATTTGGACTTGTCCCAAGCGAGATCGAAGGTTTAATGTATGAGCCAAGACTTAAAGAAACGCATACATCACGCATATGTATAGCAACATTATTAGCAGCTTAGGACTCTATAATCACTTTAATTGCCGATAATTAAGAGGTGTAGCCCAAAAATAAACATATGCAAGAACCGTTTTTGTCCACCAATGATATAAAATGCCACATGCTAAGGCAGCATAAGCAGATGACACAATCAACTACTATACAATAGAGACTTGAAGCTCGTTTAATCCATCTTAATTAAAGTTTCACATACTGAATTGAGTTTTAGAGTGTCTTATAAATAAATCCGTATTTTTCCCAACCAATCAAAATAATCCAACATTAGACTCTCCATCCCGCTAAAGTATTGCACAGAAAAATCCCTCCTCAACACCGAAATTATTATTGGACCAGATTCATTCGTGTGTGGTATTTGATCAATTTTATTCATTTCTCTGAGATACTTGGTTAGTTAGGATTCAAGCAAATATTTTATTTGTGAAGATTTATTTATATATAAAAAGGATAATATAGAAATCAAAATATTTTGAAATTGAAATGGAAGATATGCATATGAAAACTTAAAACAGAAACAGAGTAAATTTAAAAATAAAATAAAAAAGATACATGTTATTTTCTAAGAATATTTTTTTAATAATAATAGAGTATTCAAAATTATTAGCAAATAAAAAGACTAAAATTTAATAAATAACAGTGACTGTGCAGTAATGAAGACATCGTATGCATTGTCAAAATATTACATTGAGTCCACTCTATATGTAATACATTAAGAATATAATTGTAATACTATTAAATTTAAGGGAAATTTTATATTTATAAATTTTTTGTTTATAAATTCAATTATATATTCTGAAAAATATAAATACTCAAATATATATTTCTCATAATAAATAATTGATTTTGTAAATAATAAAAATTATAAATATAACTCTCCCTGTTAAATTAAATATAAATATTATATATTAAGCAAAACTTAAATCAAATATCAACCTATTGAAAATAGTAGATAGAAAGCACCTACCACTTTCTCTGAGGAATGAGGTGTGGACACCGCCACTAGGTCTTACTTTGGACCTTATTGGGCAACGAAAAGCAAAATGGCCCACCAATATATTACGTATTGCAAAAGCAAAAGACATTCTGTATTGCATCCAATCAATGGAATCAAAGCAGTTGCTGAAACTTTTTTTTAAATAAAAAAAAAAAGTTGTTGAAACTATTTAAAACCTTTTTTTTTTTTTTGATAACATATTTAAAACCTTTTACTCATGTCAAAATCATTTTTAGCATTAAAAGTTTTAAACAGGGTATAAAAAAAATCTAAACATAAATTATAAATTTATTTTTAATAAAATAAAGTTTCCAAAATTAAATGTAATAAAAATTTATATTATTAAATTTAATTGATATACATTCTTAGTTAATAGCCTAATTATGTTAATGGTATGTGAAAAAAATAAATAAAGTGATTGTCAGCGTGAAACTCATGGATTAACGTCTTCAACAACTCAAGTCTTCGTCTTCCCTAATAACGTCCCCACTATCTGTAATTTCAACCTTAAAAGGAGAAATTTTGACCAAATTAAGATATATTCAGAATTCATAAAGTATTTATTAAGGTAGCATAATTGAGAAAAAAAAAATTTGGTCTGGGATGATTTTTAATATCCTGATATTTTTTATTTTTGGCCACATCAACTAAGGGTAACGTATAGGTAACGTTTGGTAAAGGAGAAAAAAAAATTTACTACAAAAATATAATTACTAGAGATATGGTGGGAAATGAAGTTTGATAGGAAAATTAAAAAAAAAAAAAAAAAATTTGTTTGGTTGGCCAAAATTTTGCTGGAAAAATTGGGTAGAATTTATAAGTCTATGTTTGGTTGAAGATAAAATATTGATGGGTAAATGGATTAAAATTACCAAATTAATCCCTTTTTAATTTTTGAATGCCAATAGAAGTAGATCTTTCCTCCAACGTGTTCCATCATTCATATCTCTTTCTCTTCTACCAATAGAGTCTCAGATTACATTTAGATGAGGGGCATTTCAGTCTACAATATCATTCAAATTTTTTCACTTCCCTAGTCTTCTGCAAATACCACCTCTGAGGTGTTATTTGCAAACAATGTTTTTGACATCAATTTACACACAACTTGAGTTTGCATGGGTAACAAGGTTGCCTGATTTTATTTTTCTTAATCCTCTACCGAACATGATATTAAGGTGGTGTTTGGTTCACGGGTATATTTTAGTTCACTAGGGAAATGTAATTACTGGAGATCCACTGAGAAAGTGAATTATATGGGGAAGTTAAAAAAAAGTTGTTTGGTTGGACAAAATTTTACCAGAAAAATTTTTCAAAAATTTGTAAAGCTATGTTTGGTATGGCAAAAAATATAGATGAGTAAATGATATAAAATTACAAATTTATCCCCAATACACTTCCTATTAAACATACAAGTGGAGACCGTATGCCATTTGGGGGACCTGTGTGCTAAGTCTACATTTTAAAATTGTACCGTTTTCTTTTCTACAAGATATTGTGCTCGCGCGGCATAGACTAATTTCTTTATGGAGCACCGTGCACCACAATTGAAAGTAAACTTCAGCTTTCAAATCATTTTCACCGAAGAAGTTTTCAATGTAAGATGGACTATAACTTTCTCATCTGTGTGAACAGCTCAGGTGGTTTACTACCTCCAACTGCACTAAAAGCAGAAAAACCACCACTTCCTTGGCTGCTAAATGCCCCAAACCCACGCAAGGAAGACAAGCCAACTCAACGCTCGCTGCTGACAACACAAGGATGTCTCTTGCCTTTTCAAGGGTACAATGGGTGTGAAAAAAATTTGTGAACAGTGGTTTAGCTGGGTTTTCACAAAAAACCACCTACAAATAATCTTTCTAAACAGTGCGAAAACCAATCATTCGAGACAAAGTTGAAAAAGCAAGAGAAATTGCATGGATTGGATTTTTGTGTTAAACCGTTGAACCAAACATTAGCTTTCCGGAAAGCCACATTCATTTGCATAGGAAACTTTTGAAAAGCAGTGAACCAAACACCACCTAATGGTATCCCGCTCTCACTTACCCATCCATCCCACCAGAAACCATCTATCAAATGCCCCCATAAGTTGTTAGGTGGATTCAGACATGTGACAGTACATGGTGAAGAGAGCAAAATTATTTGAATTAATTAACTATGAGAAGGGATGCATTTTAAACTAAGGAAAAAATGTTTATCCTTTTAAATGACACAATTTATATCATTTCACTCTCATAAAGAGGTGGGACCCACACTTTTATTTTTTTTGTCAACTCTCTCTTCCTTTATCTATCATTTTCTCTCTCGTAAAATGACAACTTTACATCATTTAAAATGACACACACTTTTCTCTTAAACTAATATAAGAATAAGAGCTTTAACTTCATTATTTATTATTAATTCAAATTGCATTTAATGATTCATGTAAATTATTATTCTCAATAAATTTGAACCGATTCAAGATTAATAATGGGTATAAATTTTGTTATTCTTATTGTAAGTTGATCCCTCTCCATTAAATAATTATATATATATATATATTGAAAAAGCGTTTGTTATTTTAAATGTCATAAAATTATGTCATTTTAAGAGAGAGATAAACATCAAATAATTTTTTTATTTAAAATTTAAATTAAAATAAAAATCACTCACTTTCTCCTCCATGATTTATATTCCTTGTGTTTATCACTCTCCTAAAATAACATAACTTATGTCATTTAAAATGACAAACAACAAACCCTATATATATAGGGTTCATTTTTCTGCAATTACTGCAGCTAAGTTATCAACAGTACGCCCAATACGATATCGTTTTTGTGGGGAAATCATAATATTTTTTTAATTTTAATTTATTTCAGTATAATCTTTATAAATATAATTTTTTTATATTTCAATCTCAAAACGACGTCGTTTTGCAGTAAATGCAAAATATTTTTCTGATATATATATATATATATATCATAATATCAAATAAATTTTTATTTTTAAAAAATTATTTACATTACAAAATCATTATGCATGATTATTTAAAAAATTGAATTTGTTATATATATTTTCAAAAATATAATAAAATAAGGAATTATAATTTAGAAAATAAAATAAAATAAAATTAAAAGTTGAATTATTATTTTTATCTTTACTATTAAAATTTAAGATTTTAATTACACTAATATAAAATATATCCACCGAAAAGCATATAATATAAGAAGTACTGAGGCGGCGGAACGAGAAGCTTCGATTTTGGTATAAAGCGCTGAACTATGCTTTTGCCATAATTTATCATTTTAATTTCTTAAATTACTATTACTACTTAAAATAAAGAATGGTACTATTAACACTAAGCGAATAAAAAATGAAAGAGAAAACAAATTATTTCTCACTTTTTTTTGTCCATTATTCTCTGTTTAATTTATTTAAATTAAAAATATATTTTTTATAAATGAGACAGTAATTTATCATAGGATGGTCATATAAGATCATTTAAATAAAATTATATTCAAACAAAACTTAATCAAAAAAAAATTATGGTAGTAAAAAAAAAAGAATATCCTTCCCTCTAGCTATTTGTATTTGAAAAATGTTGCAATAATGATTTAAATGTTGTTTGAAGTGTTGGGACAGCCTTGAACCAACTCATTTTTAGTACTTTTCCTTTTGATGTGCTGCAATATCCCAATTGAATCTCTACTTTAATTATGGTGGACTTTATGATAGAAATTTTGACCCAATTGTCAATGTCATATGAGCGTAATACGCCATATTTATAATGGAGCGTTACATAATCTATCATCTGAATGGTCATATATGATCACTTTAATAAAATTATATTCAAATAAAAATTAAAAAATGTTTTCAATATATTATATGTATTTTCGAATTCCAATATTATTACCACAAATCCACAATTCTGTTTTCATAAGTGAAAACAATTTAAAAAATTTAATTTGTTTTATGCAAATTATATACAGAAAAGCACTCTCTAATTATAAAGTCCAAATTTTTTTGATAGAACGACAGTGCATTTTAATTTCTATAGTGTAATAATTACGAAATATGTAATTAATTGATATCATATTATATATAAATGTATAATTGAAAAATTTAACAAATTCACATAATTTTTTAAATGAATTAAATTTTTATAAAATAATATTTTCAAAATAAACTAAAAATATAAATTGTTACACTATATATATTTTTAAAATGAATTAAATTTATATATATATATATATACACACACATTGACGGACTTGTATTGTTGTAAGTGTGTGCAAATGCACACATAAAATTTTGAAAAATAAAATAAAATATATTTTGAGTCCTCAACAAAAATTACATAACTTAATTCAAACTCTTAGGAAAATAAAAGTTGACTCTCGATCCTTCTGAATTTCAAAATAAATTTGGTTAGTCAGAATTGTGGTCCCTCTGCAATTAAAGAAGACCTACATTAAGCCCTAAAAAGACTAACATGGGTCTATTTTGAAATTCAGAGAGATCACGAGTCAATTTTTTTTCTAAGGTATTAAATTGGGTCCTGTAAATTTAGTTGATGACCCAAAAGGTACTTTATTTTTGTAGTAAGTTCAAGTTTTTTTTTGTTTATATTCTTTTGTCTTTGAATACATTTAAAATTTTCTTTAAAACAAAAATTCGGGGACATTGTCCCGAACTTCCATCACTAAATGTACAGACATAAATAATATTTCTTGGGAGCACTACTATATATATATTGTTGAGAAATATAGTTCCACATTGGTTGTACGACAACTAACGTGATGTTTATAAGGCCTTGGACACTCTCACCTTTTGAGCTAGCTTTTGGGGTGGTGACCTCAAAGTTCTTAACACACAAACACACACACACACATATATATATACTGTAATTTAATATGGGATTTAATATCTCTGATGTTATAAAAAATAAAATTATCTCTTTTATATACATAAAAGTGTGTGAGATTCATATTTATTTTATTGTAAATACCCTTTTTTGATCCCTAACAAAAAAAACGGTGCTCACTTTAGTCCCTTACAAAAAATATTAGTCATTTGGTCCCTAACAAATTTAAAGTGGACCCATTTAGTTGAAATCGTGGTCCTTCATAATTTCAAAAAAGACCCATATTAGTCCCTCAAAAGGACTAAAATGGGTCCACTTTGAATTTGTTAGGGACCAACTGACTAATTTTTATTGTAAGGGACTAAAGTGGGGATCGTGTTTTTTGTTAAGGACCCAAAAGGGCATTATTTACTCTTTATTTTATCTTCACATGGATCTCATATACTTATATATATATATATATATATATATATATATATATATATATATAAATTAATTTTATCTTTTATAAATGAGAAGTATTAAATTTTTTAATATGTAAAAATAATAATAAGCTAAATTACTTTAATAATAATGATTGGTAATAATAATATGCAAGAAAATATGTCGGAACAGTAACCAAAGGGCTACTGTTGGCAAAAAAAATTAACAGACTGCCACGTCAACACAAATTTTGCCAAAATGCCACGTGGCATATTTCGCTATACTGTGTAGCGAAATATGTGTGCAGTAATTCGCTACACAGTGGAGCGAAATATGCCACGTCAGAATGCACAGAATAAAAAATGCCACGTGTCAAACAGAGAAAATTTTGCTACTCTGTGTAGCGAATTATTTGCACACATATTTCGCTACACAGTGTAGCGAAATATGCGACGTGATATTTTGACAAAATTTACTGTTAACATGACAGTCTGATAATTTTTTTTGTCAACGGTGAGAAAACGGTGATTGTTCTAAATTTTGTCACACACCATCATGTACAAAAGTTTCATTTGTATACTTTTAATAAAGTAGATAGGGTGGCGTAATCTTACTCGGAAGAAACCAAACGGTGTAGTGGGGTTTGTGTTGAAGCATATATGATATATGAATGAATCCTCTTCAGACGATGTGATCATATATTTCTCTCTCTTTTTATTATCGATAATTAGACTCCATTTATTTATTTAGAGGAACAGATAAAAAAAAAATTATATGTCATGTGAAATTTTAATAATCGTCCTACTGCTATATAACACTACTTTTGGGAATAGAGAAATGCAACACCATATGTAACTCTCACTCCATCACTCTCTTTCCACTACTCCATTTAATCATTCCTTCCTCTCCATATTCTGGTCTTCTTCTCCCTTATTTTTAACCTTGTTTGCCAGTGTTTCCCACAAAATAGAGATTGATTTTCCTCATTTGACATGGCTTCTGTTCTTCCTTTTCTTCATCTCAACCTCGACCATCAAACCATCCCATATATTTCCCATGCTCTCCTTCAAAGATCCACCTTCAACAAAAAATCCACAATCCTCTCCCTAACAAACAAACCTTCACTCATCATCCTCAACACACACATGATCAAATGCTCTTCCTCTTCAATCTCAAGCATAACCACCGACGTGGACGAATTCGAACAAACCCTTTTCCTCGAAGAATCACAAGAGCCACCACCCTTGAGTGAAGTATGGAAGGAAATCCAAGGCTGCAACGACTGGGAAAATCTATTAGATCCAATAAACCCTCATCTACGAAGAGAAATCATTCGCTACGGTGAATTCGCTCAAGCATGTTACGATTCCTTCGACTACGATCCACACTCAAAGTACTGCGGAACATGCAAATACCACCCATCACATTTCTTCAACAAGCTTGACATGGCAGAGAAAGGCTACACCATCACACGTTACCTTTACGCAACCTCAAACATCAACCTCCCTAACTTCTTCCAGAAATCCAAACTCAGCAGCATATGGAGCCCACATGCAAACTGGATGGGTTACGTGGCAGTTTCAACCGACGACCAAGAGATCAAACGTTTGGGTCGTCGTGACATAGTCATCGCATGGAGAGGAACCGTAACATACGTCGAATGGATCTATGACCTCAAAGACATTCTCCAAACAGCTAACTTCAAAAACGACCCAACCATCAAAATCGAATTAGGTTTCCACGACTTGTACACCAAAAAAGAAGACTCGTGTAGTTATTGCTCTTTCTCCGCGCGTGAACAAATCCTCTCGGAGGTTAAGCGTCTTCTTCAATACTACGAAGAGGAAGAGATAAGCATCACGATCACAGGTCATAGTCTTGGTTCTGCTTTGGCTATATTAAGTGCTTATGACATAGCTGAGATGAAGTTAAACGTTGTTGAAGACGACGATGATGTTAAGATTAATATTCCTGTTACTGTTTACTCTTTTGCTGGTCCTAGAGTTGGGAATTTGAAGTTTAAGGAACGGTGTGATGAGCTTGGAGTTAAGGTATTGAGGGTGATTAATGTTCATGATAAGGTACCAACTGTGCCTGGGATAATAACAAATGAGAAGTTTCAGTTCCAAAAGTATATAGAGGATGCGTTGTCTTTTCCTTGGAGTTATGCTCATGTTGGGAAAGAACTTGCATTGGATCACACTCGTAGTCCTTTTTTGAAAGCGACGAATGATCTTGGTTGTGCGCATAACTTGGAGGTTCATTTGCACTTGATGGATGGGTATCATGGGAAGGAGAAGAAGTTCCATTTGGCATCAAAACGTGACATAGCTCTTGTGAATAAGAGCTGTGATTTCCTACGGAGTGAGTACGGTGTACCATCCCATTGGCGACAGGATGAGAATAAGGGAATGGTTAGAACCGGAGATGGACGGTGGGTTTTGCCGGAACGACCAAGAGTGGTGGCTCATCCGCCGGACACCGCTCACCATCTTCAGCAAGTGCTAAAGAACCACCCCGCCGCTCAGCAATTAGGAACCACATAACTTTTTATTTTTGTTTTTTCTATTTTTTTTATGGGGGTAAAAAGCTTAAAAATTAAATATAGGAAAATAGTACACTCGTTGTACACCATAGTAGTTCTCTTACAGAGAAATCAAGTGAGATCCATCGTTAAAGAGAAAAAAAAAAGAGGAGATGGAATTTTCGATATGAGAAAATATTTATATCATATAAAGTGAGAGTAGTATTTTTTTTAAATATATGACATGTTTCATGAAAAACGATACCATAGATGTGTATTAAGTTATGTTTATTATTTAGTTAAAAAAGATATGAGGAGTGTTATATTGATTAAAAAGTTTCTTTACAAATTTATGATAAGACATAATATAAATTGAAAGAGTTTGAAAACAAATAATTTGTGAATATAATAATTTTTAAAGAATATAAATATAAAATGTTAAGAAGGCGGTGTACGTGTGCAGTGGCAGAACATTGAGAAAGTAGAAAGTTGAACTGGTGTAACTTACATAGAAAAAATTATTTATAAAAACTCAATTATCATCTTTTGCAAGAAAAATTTAATAGTCGTTATCTATTTTTATATCTCGATCGCTCCTTTTCTGCAAGATTTTGAGCAACAAAAGTACAAAAATAATCATTCTTATGTAAACTATCATTATTCTAGGGGAGTGTTTGGTACGAAAATTTTGATAAAATATTTGAAAAATTAAGATGTAGAAAATATATTTATCACGTTTGGTATGAGATAAGTTAAAAAGATAAGTTAAACTATCAAGAGGACATTGACAATAAAAAAATCTTGCCTAAGAACGCTTAAAAATCTTTGGACAGAGACAATTCTATCATAAAAAGTAGGTTTCAAACAAATTTTCAAACACCATAAGTACTTTTGTAATTTTATTTCACATTTTCAGATGTATTTCACAATCAATCAAACATAGCATTAATATAATAACTCAACTTTTTTAGTAAAAATTTTGGCCTATCAAACATGTTTTTGTAACTTGCCCAAGATAAAAAAAATTCCACCATATTTTCTGTAACTTTTTTTTCCTTATAAAAATAACATCTTTCATACCAAACGCCCCCTAAAGCTTTATTTTTTATATTTATGTTGTATTTCATCCATTTTTTATTTTATTTTTAAAAAAAGTTTCACTGATTTTATAAAATGGTAAATAAAAAAGAAAAAAAAATTATATATATAACGAAATGTGTGTCTCATTTTTAAGAATGTAAATTTGTATTATTTTAGATGAAACTATAGTATTTTGGTGTGTTTTTATCTTTGAGAAGAATTTAAAGCCGTAATCGTGGACCCGTCCCAAATGTGATACTGGGGAGCATGTGTTCGATTCTCCCTAGTACCACTTTTGGGAGGAATTTAAAGCCTTAATTCTGAACCCGTCCTGAATCGGACTAGTCGCGAAGCGATGAACCGATTGAAAATTTTTAAAAAAAGGAGAGACATTAATTTATAAAAAATAGAGACATTAATGGTTTATGTAAAGAACCTTGGGATACACCACCCCAAAAGCTAGCTCAAAGGGTGAGAGTGTCCAAGGCCTTATAAACTCCACATTAATTAGTTGCACATACAACCATTGTGGGACTAAATATCATAACATGCCCCCTCACATGAGAGTCCATTGGGCTTGAAGAGTGAACCAATGCTACAGGCTCAGCCTTCCTGTGCTAAGAAACGTCACAAGAGAAAATGTGGGGCGGCGAAGCTCTGATACCATGTAAAAAACCTTAGGATACACCACCCCAAAAGTTAGTTCAAAGGGTGGGAGTGCCCAAGGCCTTATAAACTCCACATTAAGTGCACATACAACCAATATGAAACTATATATCTCAACAGTTTCCATTACGTCAAGCTCGTGTTTGACTATATAGGCCCTTTTTGTTTTAATTTTTGCTACAACCATTTTTGGTATAGACTATATGATTGGGAGATGATTCTACAATTGCCAAAGCCTCGGGTCAGATGCAACTATTTCAATCAATAATCAATCATGAAGAACATATGTAAATGTATTTTATCCCTATATATAGGGGTGTTTGCGGTCTGGATTGGATCGGTTTTGGAAGCAAAACTCATCCGATCCAATCCCTTCGGTTTGATCATGTAATCATCCATTCGGTTTAATTTTTTTTTCAAATCCGATCCGATCCAATCCAATTTTTTTCGGTTTGGATTGGATCGGTTTTCGTTTTTTGAATATCTTAAAATTAGTTTCATGATTCTTGTGCAAATAACATCTTTTGTATATATTGGCTTTGTAAAAAAAAAAATTGAAATACAAAAATATCAGTAAACAATACTATAGTTGATGAGACGTGACTAAGTTTTTTTTTGTGTTTAGTTGATGAGTTAATGGGTCTTGAGTTTAGAAATTTTTGGGCTATGATTGGAGAAAGGACAAGTAGGTAGAGAATAATTAATATATTGGATCGGTTTGGATTGGATCGGTTTTCATCAACCCATCCGAAAACCGATCTAATCCAATTAAAATTTGCGATTTTCTTTCGGTTTCCGATTTTTCGATTTTCGGTTTATTTGGTTATCGGTTTTTCGGTTCAGTTTTTGCGATTTGAATCGGTTTGGATCGGTTGATGAACACCCCTACCTATATATATATAGGGTTTTATTAGTATCATGTTACATAACCTAATAAAATTTTTCTACACACACAATTAAGAGGTGGGGTCCACATGTTTTTTTTTCCTTTCATCATTTCACTTTCTCTCTCTTCTTTATTGTGAGAGTAGAAAACTCTTCTTATATCCTACAACATTATACTCATAAAACCCATATATATAATGTAACATCTTTAATTCATCAGGGTAAAAGTAACCAGTTATAAGTATTTCACTTTCCCTTGTTTATAAAATCATATGACTAGCTTATGATATTAATTTAATGTTGTTACAAAAAATTTGTGTCGCAGGTACACAATTTTTTATTTTATTTTTCGCGTGAAAACTTTCATACACTTGTTTACAAGTCATAGGTTTATAATCGAAGCCCACTTCAGTTTACAAATTGTCATTATAGTCTTGGAAGGATCGCAAATTTAAAACTTGGTAAAAACAAAACAAAAACACCAGATGATGGCAAGGGCATCAGGCTCAGCCATTGCGTTACGGCACCTACCAAAATTGAGTTCCAAGAGGCATGAAAAAGCAAAGCTGTGGTGTTCTTGGAACTGATCTTCATCTCAATATGGACAATATCTTTGGTACTACACCACATGTATCGAAAACTCGGTATATTTTTTACTTATTTTGTGATATGTGTCTTACTTTATATCAAATCATTTTTTCTTTTAATTTTAAAATAAATTATTTAATATTAATTTGATAAAAATAAAATACATGTCACAATATAAGTGAAAAATACACTAAATTTACGATCGACATGTATCACCAAAGAATTTTTCCTCAACGTGGTGGATAAAGTGGACCACAAACCTAGTGTTACTGTAGTGGAACCAATAATAACACCAATTTTTCATTGAGTCCTTACCTACAGTTAGTTGTCAGACATGGTCAAGTCACATCAAGTGGACCTGCACCTTGAAATACTGTGCTGTACAAACATCTCCAATTTTCCAAATACAATCCCCCACTTACGACCAGCAATAAGTTATGTTTGATTCAGATTTAGGATCGGTTTACTAAAAAAACCTGAACAATTTTCTTGGCTCACGCCCGGTTTAATTAACTTCTAAACTTACAAGTTGTTTGATTTTATTAATTTAATGTAATCTTGTATTAACTAAATCTTTTTAAATTTAATGAGATAGATCTGAATTTTTTATTACATCCAACACGAACGAGTAACTGACCAATGACCATTGCAGAACACTTTTCCAATTTCCATAAGGGGGAAGGAGGATCAAAGTTTTGATCATGATGTCATGTACGAATAAAGGGTAACACACTTAGCACGTTTAACCACTCGACTGGAAGCAACACCATAGACCTGAAAAGTCCTCTTACCTGGCAACCACTCGTTATTATTAAACGAACATCATAGACATCGCGACAAAGACGTGGCCCATTATAATAAGATATAATTTTAGAAAAACATGTACTTTTTTTTTTTAGTGCACAAAAAGAGTTAGAATATTTTGACTACCAATTTTTTTTACTATCACTCCACTACCACTTTAATCACCATTGGATTAGAGGAAAAGTTGAATGAAGAGAGAGAAAAGAAAAATAACTTTTAATCCAATGGTGATTAAAGTGGTAGTGGAGTGGTAGTAGAAAAAATTAATAGTCAAAATATCTTACCTCCTATAAAAAAATATGGATTTTTTTTTTTTTGAATACAAGAAAACATGTACTTTAATTTGCCAAAAGGTTTGAAATTTAAATGTGCTGTGCCCAAATTCCTTGACACTCAAAGGTTCAATAACCACAGGGTAACTTGTGGTTTTGGAATTTTCCTCACTCTGGTATCAGTGTTCTTTTTACATTATATAAGTTTCTACATTGTACACAATATTTATCTATCTATTTTATAATAACAAACTAACTCAATGGCTGTTGGTTCAAAGAGTGACTTGAGGGGACATTTGGTACGCGTTATTTTCTAAGATTTTTAAGAAATTGAATTTTTCTAAATTTTAAATTTTTAGATATTATCGTAAACTGAATGTAAAAATTATATTTTTAAAAATCGAGATTCTCGGACAAAAAAAATTTCTCCTCCACCAAGGAATTACTATTGTCTGGGATTTTGTTTAGTTATCTTGTCATCCATTGTTTTAAATCATATTGTGTGCATATTATTTTGTCAGTAGATTATAAAAGCCAAATATGAATGATCAATCCTTTTGACGCGAGTGATCATACCCCAGTAAGTGGGGTGGGGGTTAACTTGTTCTATAAGCACGACCCAACTTTGGAGAGTCGCAGTCAACAAATCTACTTAATTTGATAATGAAAAATAAGTGAATTTCATTTTTTTAGGAGTGGATTTTCTTATTTAAAAATTCATATGACCTTATTATATAAAATTTTTGTGTGTGTATCTCTTCATTTATATTAAATAATTGGAGTTCAAATATGATTAATAAAGAAAATACAAAAATGTTATATACCCAAATCATGTAAAATTTTAATATTAGAGGATATTTTGTATTTTGAATTATTAGGACCATAGTTTCAAGTTTCAACCAGTCTTATTGTTAGTGAGCTACGTCATTAAATGTGATCATTAGTGATATAAGAGACAATATTTACATTAATTTCTTATGGAATTAAAATAAAATGGATGCGTCCAAACTAGGTTAGTTTACAAAGTGTTTTATTAAATAATTTAGTTCGATATTTTCACGTGATACAGGAAAAGCTAACCGAGACAGCAAAGAGCTGATATGTAATGTAAACTATCAGCAACTATTTTTTATGTGAAAAATAGTCGTGTGATCATATTATTTAATTATAAATAATTATTTAAAATTATATATTTTTCTTTTTTTTATCATATTATTAATAAATAATTATGATTAAATAATATGATCACATAATCATTTTTTCACATGATTCACTCCTATCGAAGGTGACTTTGATTTTAATTTCGTGTTTGGGAAATATAAATTTTCAATTTACAGTCTGTCAAAAAGCAGAAGTAATTGTATCAGCTTTTTTGTCACAGCAGGCCTGTTTGCCAAATAGTTGAGCGAAGCCTCGAATATATCGACGTCTCCGATTCTTATCATGAATTTTCCTGCAAATATTGTGACATCGTATTGTGTGGCAACTACTATTACTTATATTGGGACATTGGTTATTGTGCCAACAAAAAGTGTGATTGAACGAATTGAAATGAAATGCTAATTAGAAAGGCAAGGGAGTGGATTCTCTCACGTGAAAAAGTGATTATGTAGTCATGTTATTTAATTATAATTACTTATTTAAAAATTATACTTTTTTTCTCTTTTATTTTATCATCAATGAGTGATTATGATCAAATAACATAATTACTTAACCACTTTTCCACGCAAAAAAATCCACTTGAATGGCAAAGAGTGAAAAAAGAAGAGCAGAAGAGGACAACCATTTCTCTTCCTTATTTGGTAATCAGTTTTTTTTTTTTTTTTTTTCTGGACAAGACCCCCATTCCTCTTTAATCAACGCCTTTTAATTTAAAGTGGATCATAATATTCATCAACTAAAATTAAACGACAAATATACTTTTATATATTTACCTTAAGAGACAAGTTTATTTTAAAGAGTACTTTTACTCACAAATATGCACAATACATAACATAAACCAAATAAATGTGAGCCTTATAAAAATTAATAAAAAAACTACCAATATAATTATTTAACGATTTTTCACACATAAAACACATGGAAACAACAAAATTACACCAGTATTATTAATGTTCAAATATAGGTATAGTTTATCTCCATGCATCAAACTACTTAAATTTATCTTCCTCTGTTTTTAATATATTTTACTTGATTTTTAAGACTATTATTTGGTAGATATTTTTTATTTCCAATGTTATTGTATAAAATTATCATTTTCAAATTATCTATTAAATAGCTATAAAAAATCATAAAATTCTGATTATTATGTTTGAGTTTGAAAATTATTTCATTAAGACTTAAATAAAAACTAATAGAATTATTTATAATAAAATAATTACTCTTTATCATAGTTATTTGCAAAATAATAATTATACAAAATAAATTTAAAAAATACGATAAATAAATATTTCCATTTTCTAATTTGTTTTCGATTTCCAATGGATCACGTTAGAATGGCAGTGAATCACACTTTATTCTTATTCGTGTTGTGACCTGTCCATCCATCCATCCATCTAATCTTATCTTTTCTATGAAACATTCCCCCTGTCAGTGGGGATATTTTTATTATGATCCCGGCCCACATTTGTATTTGTGGTCCTTTTCTATTTTAGGTAAAATTTTATCTCATTTATATCTTTTTCTTTTTTCCAATTCCCCCCTCTATCCTTTTTTTATTCTATATTTGGAAAAGAACTTTTTGGGCCGGGACTACAGTAAACAACCTCCTCTCAGTGGAGCATATTTTCGAAATGCAGGGTGTACGTATTCTTGATCCGAAATGAAAATTATATATAAAAATAATAATAAAATATTTTTTATATTTGATAAAAAGTATACCTATTATTCAATACATCTAATATACCGAAAATATTTTCCTCTCAATGAGCTTGTGTGTGAGGTATAAGACCTTGATGCTTTAAAGAGGAAATCACACACTGTGTGAAGAGGAAAACAGAAAACGAAGAAGAAGACTGAATGAATTAATATTGTATATTGATATATTGCAAATAGATACATGTGCTGTTATATATAGCAGTTGGAAAAAGAGGGAACAGTAAATAACAGAATAACAGAAATAATAATCATTATCTATCATCCCCCTCAAACTCAGTGGCAATGGGACTGAGTTTGTTCCTAAATAACAGAAAAGTGGCAGCGGATATGGACTTGGTGAGAAGGTCTGCAATTTATTCTGTTCCAGGAATGTGTTGCACAAAGACTTGCTTTTGAATTACCCGATCCCTTACAAAGTAAAGATCCAGTTCGAAGTGTTTTGTACGATTATGAAGAACTAGATTTTCTGCTAACATAACAGTGCTGGCATTATCACAGAAGACTGTTGGAAGTACAGTACATGGAATATGAAGCTCATACAGGAGTGATTGTAACCAAGTGATTTTTGCTAAGGTGGATGCCAAGCTGCGAAACTCAGCTTCTGTGCTGGATCGTGATACTGCATGCTGCTTTTTGCTTGACCATGATATAAGGTTTGAACCAAGATATACACAGAAACCACTGGTAGACTTGCGATCATCTATATCGGACCCCCAATCAGAATCACAAAAAGCAAGTAACCGAAGGTCCTTGGACTGATGAAAGATAAGACCATGGGTTTTGGTTCCAGCTAGGTACCTTAGAATTCTTTTGACAGCTTTCAAGTGAACTTCAAGAGGAGGTTTATGCATGAATTGGCTTACTTTGTTGACAGCATATGAAAGATTTGGTCTAGTGATAGTGGCATATTGTAATCCACCAACAATAGATCTATACAAAGTGGGATCAGAGAAGGCAGTGTCACCTTCCATATATAATTTCTGACCTGTGAGCATTGGAGTGGGCATGGATTTTGCAGAATTCATTTTTGCTTTTTCTAAAAGATCCGTGATGTATTTAGTTTGGCTAAGGTGAATGGTTGTGGGAGAAGTGTAGACAGCTTCTAATCCAAGAAAATAATGAAGGAGGCCTAGATCTTTGAGGGAAAAGATGTTGTTAAGTTGAGATATAAGAGAGGAGATTTCAGATGAGTTGTCACCAGTGACCAATATGTCATCAACATACACAAGGATGTAGGTGGTTGTTGTCGAAGTAAAGCTATATGAAGAAGCGTGAGGGGGCATGTAAAGTACCTTGGGATACACAACCCCAAAAGCTAGCTCAAGGGGTGAGAGTGTTCAAGGCCTTATAAAGGCCATATTAGTTGTCCATTTAATCAATGTGAGACTATATATCTCAACACGCCCTCTTACGCAAGAGCCCTTTAGGCTAGAAACGTGGAAATTGCACAGGCCCATTTTTGATTTACCTTTTTTGTGCTATTTTTTTTTTTTAATTCCAGTTTTTAAAGCGGGGGACGGTGAGGCTCTGATACCATGTGAGGTATCAGACCTTGATGCTTTAAAGAGGAAATCACACACGGTGTGAAGAGGAAAACAGAAAACGAAGAAGAAGACTGAATGAATTAATATTGTATATTGATATATTGCAAAGGGATACATGTGCTGCTATATATAGCAGTTGGGAAAAGAGGGAAAAGTAAATAACAGAAATAATAATCATTATCTATCACTGTGACCTGATAAGCGTTGAGACTTTACTCGTAACAATCAATATAGTGAAAACTGAAATTTTACGTAAACATAAAATAAGGATAAAAAATTATAGAACATAAAATTATAACGTAAAAAAAATTAATTTTTTTTTATAATCATAAAAGGGCCGAGAGTATTAATAATTTCATAAAAATATAAAAATATCATATGATAAATCAATATTTTAACTATCATTATTACAACTTAACTCGTTACAACTAATAACGATTGTGATGGTCTTGACGTCAGGTGACGTAACCAAATTTGCTAGTAGTAATAACAGTTAGAGGTTGTTTGTATGGACTTTTGAAAAAAATCCTTTTTATCATTTGCTTATTTTAAAAGTACTTTTTATAAAAGTTAAAGCTATTTAGATTTTTTTAAAAATATTTGTTTTTTGAAAAAAAAAATTGACTTTTGACTTCTGCTTTTCTTAAAAGCTAAAATTTTTAGCTTCCGAAAAAAGTAGGTTTTTGACTTTTTTTATGACTTCTACTTTTTTTAAAAGCAGACATCTAAACAGACTCTTTTTGAGAAGTGCTTTTTTTCTTAAAAATTTGAAGAAAAAAAAGCTCATTCAAACGAGCTTTTAATTTGATACCGTTATATTTTAATAAAATTTCTTATTCTCGTAATATTCCGGCATTTTATATTCTAAAAATTGCACGGTAGTCAATGTCACACTTACGTCACCGCTAATAATGCAGGTTACACGTGGTTGGAACTGTCCCCTTTGACTAGTAGAAAACAAACACTAGGTAACAAAAACAAGGGAAGAATCACAACCAGCTGATCTTGGTTGTCACTTGGTTACCAATTCATGTGATATGACTCACCATAATATTTATTCTTAGAATAAATATTATTTTTAGTCCTCAGCAAATTTTACGATGTCCGTTTTAGTCTTTTAACAAATAAAAAGGTCCATCATGATCTCTAAAAAATTTAAAATAGACCTTTTTTAGTCCTTTTAAAAACTAACATGAATCTTTTTTAAATTTGTGAGGAACCACGATTTCAAGTAAATGGTCCATTTTGAATTTCTTAGAGACCACAATGAGTCTTTTTATTTGTTAAGGACTAAAAGGAATATCGTAAAATTTGCTGAGGACAAAAAATAATATTTAATGTTATTCTTATTTAGTCACTAGTGCCACAGCTTCGAGTACACTGTGAATGAGATTCCAGAGTGCGTTTGGATAAGGTTTTTTAATCCAAAATATGTTGTTCTTTAAAAAAAATCTTTTTCGCTAAAAATAATAGAAAAAATATTTATTATTTTAAGACATAATTTTATGTCAATTTTAATGATATTATGTCATTTTCATGTGTTTTTGGTATTTTTTATATTTTTTCTTTTTTTATAAAATTAGAACAAAAAGAGAGTGGAGAAGAGAGAATGCAAAAACACCAAAAAAAATATAGTTTAATTGAAAATGACACAAAGTTGTGTTATTTAAATGACAAACAATTTTTTCATAAATTAATATTTGATACCAACTTTTAAAAATAAAACAAACTAGAAAAAAAAGTCAAAACCATATCTTTTTTGGGTTTGGTATTTGTCCAATGACTTACAATTATTTTTTTAAATGAGAAAAAAAGATACACAATAAAAATCATGTGGGAGGGAGTGAGTGAATTTTTTTAAAATTTAAAATTTAAATAAAAAATATTAATTTTAATTAAAATGACCATCATTTAAAAATACAAATAATTTTTTCATATTTTTTAAGCTGAAATTTCTGATTTTTAAGCAAGCAAGGCAGAAAAGATTAAAAGTCCGTTTGAATCATTCAAAAGCTGTTTTTTTTTTCAAAAAAAAAGGTTTTTTTAATATAAATAAGTGTTTTGATGTTTGCTCTTAAAAAGAAGTCAAAATATTGTGTCTTTTAAGGTAAAATTTATAGGTCATCAACGCCACAGCTCCGTCAGCATGACGTCGCCACAACCCTGCTATTGTTGACGTCACTGCCTCCCCATTGTCGTTGCCCCTTCACTGGGTTTTTGACCCTTTTGCCCCTAATTAAATAATTAATAACCAATTTGCCCCTCCCCCAGAACTATCCACCATCCTGCCCCCATTTAGTCGATTATGTTGCACTTTTAATCGACTAAATGGGCTAAACTCAGAAATTATGAAACGCGAATTTTAGTCGACTAAAAACTCATCTTAATCGACTAAATTGTTTGCACTTTTAGTCGACTAAGCACATTATTTAGTCGACTAAATGTCGCAGATCAGGTTTTTTAAAAAAAAAACCCATTTCGCAAAGGGGGTTATTTTCAAACCCTAATCGACTAAAAGGCTGCATTTCGTCCCCTCTCTCCAACCAAGTCCGAATCTCAACCCTTGAAGGTGCGATTGAAGCTTCCTTGGTTCACACTTGCGAAATCGACATTTAGGTAACGTATTCTGACTTGCATTTGGTTTTAAGTTTAGTTTTTATTTTGGTTTTCTTCATGCATTTGATTTATGTTTGCGGTTTTGTGGATTTAGGTTAGGGGTAGGGTGCTAAGTGTGTTGTGAGGGTGAGGGTTAGGGTTGATGTGGTGCCTTAGGCGTAGGGTTAGGGTTATGTTAGGGTTAGGGTTAGGGTTAGGGTTAGGGTTTACGTTGCTGTTTTGGTTGGGTTGTAGTGTTTAGGGTTAGGAATGGGTTTTTGTGTTTTGTTTTAGGGTGTAGGGTTAGGGTTAGGGTTAGGGTTAGGGTTAGGGTTGAGGGTTAGGGTTTCTGTTTCTGTTTTAGGGTTAGGGATTGGGTTTCTGATTTCTGTTTTATTTTAGGATTAGGTTTTGTTTTTTATATTGAATTTTAAATTTTTTGATATTGTTATTGTTCATTGATTTTTGTTTCCACTTGCATTGTAGGTACAGTTGTTCCCATGGCTGGCCGTAGAAGATCGTCTAGCACTGGAAATGAGAGACGACAAAAGCTACGACAAGACCATCCGTCTTCGTCAAGGCCACAAGAGGAAGACCCCGCTGCTGTGGACCTCCCATTCGGATACTTGTTCGAGAATGACCCGGTGGTTCATGAATCTTTTGTCCGTGACTTTGTTAACCGACCGATTTGTGGGGCCAAATCACTTGATACAGCCTTTTTTGAACAAGAAGGTTTTAACATTGTGAGGTGGTTGGAGGAATCACATCTTAGGACCTTGGCTGAACTGTCGTGTTCATATTCTGAGCTGCATGTACGGGCCTTCTACCATAATCTCAGCTACCATCACGGTGAGCTGAGGTCTAGGGTCTGCGGGGTGGACATCATCATGACGGCTCCGGTATGGTTGGAGTTACTGGGGTATGACTTTGATTATGCGCAGACTGTGGAATATGACGCAGACAGCGGGACCATACTTCCAGGATATACACGCGGTGATGCCGTGCAGGAGCAGAGGAGAGTCTGTGGGCAACACATTGCCTATACGGTGGGGTTGCTTACTGTGGAGTCCCGCATACTACACTATGTCATCACCCACATTTTGTTTCCGCGAGCGTTCAATCATTCCAGGGTGTTGGAGCATGACATTCCCATCATGTGGGCTATCCGACATGGTACTTCGGTGAACTGGAGGCACTACGTGTGTTGGATGATGTATAAGGCCAAACACAAAGGTGCACTTCCATTTGCTTGTCTTGTTCAGAGGATATTAGAGCATTTTGATGTTCCCATGGGTAATGTGACCTTGAAGAAGACCACAGGGTATAATTATAAGTTTGGAAAACGTCTACTGGAGCAGTGCAAGATGACAAAGAACCCCCAAACAGGAGTGTGGCAGTTCACAGGTGCGGCTGATATTGAGGTTCCTGATGTTGCTCCAGTTGTAGACATGGTTGACCCCGAGGTGGAGGATGATGATGACGATGATGATGAGGGTGACCAGCAGGAGATAGCTGAGCCTGAGGGTGGGTTTTCATTACGTGATGTCATGAAGGGCATAAACGCCACGCTGAAGAAAATAGGAAAAATGGCGCTGAAACACAAAAAATGGAGGAAGAGTCACGTGCAGAAGGAAAATGAAAGATTTAGACATATACAGGGACAGTTCAAGGGTGTTGAAGATAGGCTTGCTCGTCTAGAGCTTGGACGAGGACAGCAGATTGAGGATGTTGCAGGGCAGGGGGCTGATGTGTCAGATGAGGATGACGAGGAGACGGCATCCGAGGAGGATGAGGATTAGATTTAGGGTTTATGTTTCTATTTTACGTTTCTAGTGTATGTTGTAATGTAATTGACTTCGGTCTTCCTATTTTACATTTGTAGCTTATGTAATATTATGGTTATGAAATGAACTATTTGATGTTCCCATCATGTTGTGAACCGTTTACGTAATTATTGTTGTTTTCTTGTTT
Organism: Gastrolobium bilobum; assembly: GCF_033153095.1. NCBI lineage: Eukaryota > Viridiplantae > Streptophyta > Magnoliopsida > Fabales > Fabaceae > Gastrolobium > Gastrolobium bilobum. The sequence continues at coordinate 185,475 of NW_026897048.1, read as the reverse complement.
ACCTATTAAATGACAAATATCTTTTACCTTCATGTTTTCAATTTGTGTCTAATCACAGTCCAACGGGTCTAAACTGTCCAATGAAATTCAGAACAGGTGACCTTAACAGAGTTAAAATAAGAACACAAGTTTCAGATACCCTTAATTATTGCATTTTTGCAGTACATGCATATTCGTGGTTTATAACTTGTACAATACTATTTTGTACCTGAAAGTGTGTTCCCCAAGTCATTATATGCGTGTACATTGATATTCGATCGGTTCCGTGCCAAAAAAATCTTGCAAAACAGAATGGGGTGTCAAAACCAGTTATTTAGTCGAGCAACCCGTACTGGTTTAGTCGACTAAACTGTGTAGTCGACTAAACCAGTACGGGTTGTCGACTAAATAACTGGTTTTGACACCCCATTCTGTTTTGCACGATTTTTTTTGGCACGGAACCGATCGAATATCAATGTACACGCATATAATGACTTGGAGAACACACTTTCAGGTACAAAATAGTATTGTACAGTATTCGTATGCGATTGGGTACGTATTACCCCAAACCGTTTGTTTACGCTCCCCGAAACTTGGTGATTTCATTTTTTGGTAATACTAGTATTAGTTATGAGTTTCAATCTATCAATATGGACCAATGTTAGATAATGGACTTAGAAATGAAATGTCAAATTACATAATTACTTAAACAGTAACACAAAGTAACATCACAATGTCTTACAAAAAATACATGAACTCTTACAAAAGACCTTAAATACATGCACAACATTGCTTCAGCTAGAATTAATCCTCATAGGACATGTACGTTTATTGTGACCAATTTGCTTGCAGGTGCTGCATCTAGTTTGACTGCTTGTGGGTTGGGACTCAACCCAATCCATTTCATTCTGTATCCTTGAAGACTTTGGTCTTCCTTGTGCACGAACCAAAGATGCATTTGGGATTAATGTTGGACCATCTATTTTTGGGATCAACAACTCATTACCCATTGGAAACCAATGTGCAGCATAGACCTTCTCAATTTGTGTAATTGAGAACACAGGATCGACATAGTCATAGTGGTTCAATTTTTCAACCTTGCACACCGCTAGCACATGACTGCAAGGAAATCGTCTAGCTGTGAACCGTCCACATTGACATTTACGATTTAGCAAGTCAACCCTCATAATGTCGCCGGCATAATGCCATCAATTTGGATTATGGGTTTACAATATTTGAAAGCCTCAATGCACTGGTGAAAAGTCCAAAATACCCTGCGAAAAACAGCCTTATCGGTGTAGACTCGTCGTTCGTCACAACACTGATCCGTATCAATCTTGAACACAGAACCAGGATTTATCTGTGTCATGTAGTTCAGCCAACCAGGTAAGATGGCATATGATTTTTCCCAGTCGCCAAACAACTTCACAATGGCCTTCATTTTAGCCTTCCAAGCCTTCCTATAAGATATGTTGTATCCATACAAACTGTGTACCCTCTCCTGAATAAGAACTGGTTTCGTGGATGGATATTCTTTTAACATACATACACAAAATTCGAAGTCAACACAATCAATAAATATACCGAAAAATTAAAGCATAAACAAAAATGAATGTAATACATACTTATAATGGCTGCACAGATTACATCAGAATCCAGCTGTCTATGGTCCCGAGTAAGGCCTTGGTTTAGGCAGGTGTGTTTTTTACCCCACTTACTAACAACCCAACTATTTCCATTCTTGGGCAACATAGCCCGCACGTACCAGGGACATCCATCATTATGGTGTCGACACTTCATCACAAATCTATGGTCATCACTTTTTGCCACCACAGCAGTACGATGAGACTTCATACAATATAATATGACAACATGTTGCATTTCAGATTTAGTTCGAAACTCCTGGTACAAATATAATGGATCTCCTAAATGCCAGCTACCGTGGATGTCATCGTCGCCATACAATATCTCCGTCTCATCATTAGGGTGAGCCCAATTAATGAACGAATAGTGTGGGCTGTCGTTCCAAAATGGCTCAATCTCAGACCCTACGTCCAAATTTAAACTTATCCGTCAGTACGAAAGAAAACACAAATATATATATATGCAAAATTAAAACTTTATATTACAATCTTATCACTGCTAACAGGGTCAACACGGAGCGGTGGCATAACCTGGGAGCTCAAGTTTCCTGAACTAGTATCAGCGTCAAAATTCCCCTCTACGTCCGTATCTGAGGTGTCACTCAGCGGAATAACACTCTCGGGTTCACCATCGTCTTCACTGTCCATATCCTCGTCATGCCCATCCTCATCCTCGTCTATTTCCCTCAGTGGTATCTGACTTAAGACAGGTGCAGGTGCAGATAAACCGACCACTCTGTCTTCTTGACTTTGACTTCTTCCATGCACAGGTGCAGATGAAGATTGACCACAGTCTATTTCAACATATATCTCAATAAAGTTTTGAAATTTTCGGTCCACAATTGCATCTATGACACAATCCACATCTTCATCGTCACATATATCATTACCAATGTAGAATATAGCATCCTTACCAACTGTAGACTCTACCCTGGCGATCATCCGTTGAACGCCATGGCTCCCGTGTAGCCCCAATTTTTGGTTAATCCTCCCCTTCAACTCATTGTACGTAGTGCCCCGTTTGATTTTCAACATTTTCGTTTTTCCTTCAAATTGAACACCGTTGGGGCCTTCATAATGCTTTCCATCATAGTAAATCATGGTAACATACATGTTTGGACTTGAGCTCATCTTTCACACGAGTTTTGGGGGTAGGAATCAGATTTTAGGGGTTAGGGTTCGGATTTGGGGGAAACAATTGAGAAATAAAGGAAAATGACAATGATTTCACAATTACTATATCTTAGAGGTGGTGGGATGAAATGGAAGGGTGATTGGAAGGTTCCCAGCTGACAAACAAGAGAAAGAGACCAAGAGAGAAGTTTTGATTTCGAATATTTTGAAAATGAGCCCAAGAGAGGTATGGATATAGGGTTTTTCGCGATCTTTAGTCGACTAAATAATGTGCTTAGTCGACTAAAAGTGCAAACAATTTAGTCGATTAAGATGAGTTTTTAGTCGACTAAAATTCGCGTTTCATAATTTCTGAGTTTAGCCCATTTAGTCGATTAAAAGTGCAACATAATCGACTAAATGGGGGCAGGATGGTGGATAGTTCTGGGGGAGGGGCAAATTGGTTATTAATTATTTATTTAGGGGCAAAAGGGTCAAAAACCCCCCTTCACTACCAAATCTTGCCTCTACAATTTGCTTCTAGATATCCGTTTTAGTAATTCTATACATAAAAAAAGCTTTTTAATATTAATATCTAAAAAAATAAAAAATAAAAAAGTGTCCTTCACATGCAATGCAAAATAGCTCAACTTTTGAAAAAAATCATATTAAAAAAAAGATAAAAGTGTTTATCTTTTTAAACGACACAATTTATATCTTTTCACTTTCACAAAGAGATGAGACCCACACATTTTTTGTCAACTCTCTCTCCTCCTTTATCTATCTCTTTCTCTCTTAAAATGACACAACTTTACATCCTTTAAGATAACACACACTTTACTCTAAGGGGGCGTTGGTTGAGGAGAAATTTTTTGAATACTAGATAAATGGTTGGAAAATGAGTTTGGTAGGAAAATGTAAAAAAAGTTGTTTGGTTGACCGAAATATTACAAAGGAAATTTATTTAAATTTGCAAAATCTATGTTCGGGAGAAACTTCGCATATGTTTTTTCACTTCCCCAGTTATCTCAAAATACCACATCTCAAGTGGTATTCTGTAACAGTGAATTTCATCCAAAAATCAACACAAAAGTCATTTCTTCATCTATCCTATTTGCCTAGTATTTTTTTCAAAAACCTGAACTAAACGTGGTATTTTTCAATATCCACTTACACTTTCCCATCAATCTCAAAATAAATCTTCTACCAAACACTACCTAAAAAAAAACTAGGTGTAGAAAGTCCCTTTTTCAAAAGTTTATACAAACCCTAAATATTTTTATCAAAATTCAAACATTCTCCAACTCTAACCTCAAACAATCCTGCAATTGTTGCCAGCACCACTGTCATCCCCTCCACACTGCAACTGCCACCTCCACCTCCAGTGTCATCACTGCCTTCGTCACAACACCATTATTTTTGCTGCTACCACAACACCGTTATTGTTGTTATAACCATCGCCCTCACGACCATCATCTCGTTATCACTTACCCCATCACCACCAAACTAACTTCTATGATTTGTTTTTATATTTAATTTTTAATAATTTTAACATAACTTTTTTTTAATTTGAATATTCAAATAATATTTTTAATTAATTTTTTTTTGACATGTTACATCCAAATGCAAAATAGCTCAAACTTTTAAAAAATGTTATTCTAAAAAAAATAAGGCATAAGAAGTCATTTCTTATAAATCCATTCAGAGAGACTCATAACTATACCAATAGTTTGAGGTCTACAAATATGGGTGGTAAGCACACCAATAGTTTGGAGACTGCAAGTATGAATGGTAAGCCCATAGGAATTAGTCACGAGTTCATGTTGAACCTTAATCCATTAAGTTTACTTTGTCATAGGTTCTTTAAGCCCACTTTGTGATATGACTTTTTTAAATCCTAATTTCTAAAACCTTATAATTCCGTTGGCTGGATTGGGCTATATTCATGAACTAAAATTTTCTTTTATCAAAATGCCAAATATTTAAAGTAAAATAAATAAATATATAAATTTAAATATTTATAAATATAAAATAAATTATAAATAGAATATAATAATGAAATATTTTTTTCTATAATTATATTGAATATACATAAGAAACATATCTTTAAATAATTAAATTAAAAATTTTATTTTATATATTTTTTTGAACAATTTTAAGTGAAAAACATGTCATTCCCTATTTACAATTATTTTTATGAGAATAAAATATCAAATGTTTTTTTTGGTAATCTAAAATATCAATGTTACTTTAAATTTTTTTGTCTAATGTCATCGAAATGATATCGTTTTGAGATTGAAAAATTAAAAAATTAGAATGATAAAGACAATTATAATCCTGAAATAAATTAAAATTACAAACACACCATAATTTTTGCTCCAAAATAATCATTTTGATAAATATGAGACAAAATTTTCTAAAGTGACATTAAAAAAAATGAACCGATATTTTATTCATTCTTATATAATATTGGGAAATATAATATAAGTATTATGTTGCAGAACACAGCATGACTTTCCAGCAAACTCAGAAAAACGTGGAGCCCACTTCAATTTTTTTTCTCTCCCTTGAATAATGGACCCATGTTGTTGGTTTCTACGTAGGAAACAAAATCTTCCATCTTACAAAAGGACAAAAGATAACCCCAAAATATTTATAGTAAAATTAACTATAAAGTTAATATATATATATATATATATATATGGAAAAAGTATTTTTACAGCCACTTTTGATAAGGTTATCTACAGCTAGGGATGGCAAAAACGAGCCAACCCGTCGGGTTGGGTTGGCCTAAATGAGCTGCCAACCCGACTCAACCCGACCCGATATAACTCAGACCCAAACGGGCCAGCTCGCGGGTTGGATATTTTTTTTTTAATTCAAAAAAAAAATGATTGTATTAAAAAAATAATAATAATAATATGAAAACTCCAAAACTGTCATACGCTCACATCGTCGTCACTCGTCACTTTCCTTAACCCTAAGATTCTTCTGCCCCCTTGGATAGCTTGTTCACCATGTTACCATTAACCTTGCATCTTCGGGTCTATTGGCCTATTCTCTTGACAAACGCAATCCACTACTCCGAATGTGCAATACCCTTTTCTCTATATTTCTCATCTTTCTTTCTTACTTTTCCCCAATATATATATATATATATATATATATATATATATATATATGAAAATGGATTCATTGTTCTTCTTCTATGTTGTTGACATTATAAGATTTGTTACTTCAATCTTTTTTCTTTTTCCAATCTGGGTACCTTAGTTGAAACCTTTTGGCAGTGTTGATAATTTTAGCAGTGTTGGAAAACAAATAAGACTAGTTCCACAAAAATCAATTTTTTTGAGCCAACTCACGAGCCATGTAACACCCCATTCTAGAACCGGTTTGTTAACATCGCATTATGATATTAAGCGCAGTTACAATCACATGGGTTCAATTAAAATCCGGATAAATTTTTCATTTTAAAACATGCCGAATTTATGATACCCAATTTCGTGATCATAACCGTATTACCTTGCGGAATCAGATAAATTAAGCTTAACATCATGTTCTTATTCCATTTTTAAACCATTAATTTACTTCCTATTTATTTCACAACTTCTATTATACTGTAGATCTCTTCATTAGCTACCCGTGGCTTCAAACCGCGCTCAAATCGGAGTACTGTAGCCCAAGTTATGACAATTTGAAGCAACACAAGAGGGTGTTGATCACAGGCCCCGCGCGCTTCAGCGCGCTATCGGGCGCTCAAGCGCGCGTTATCGGGCGCTCAAGCGCGCGTTATCGGGCGCTAAAGCCTCCATCTGGGCGCTTAAGAGCGCGGAGGCAGGAAGAATCAGGTTTTTCAGAGTAAATGGGCGCTTAAGCGCGCACCAGGGCGCTCAAGCGCGCTATCCTGGGCGCTTAAGCCCCCATCTGGGACATTTTAGCGCGCAGAGGCAGAAACATCTCCTCATTCCGCGGCTAAGGGCGCTCAAGCGCGAGGAGGCCGAATGCATTGGCACTCACAGGGGCAGCAGGGCGCTTGAGCGCGCTCCTGGGCGCTTAAGCGCGCTGCCAGGGAATTCCAATTCCCACATTTTTCAAGTCCAATTCTAGGGGAAGATGCATCCCCCTTCCAAACCCCAATGGTTTATACCTCAAAACTAAATCCTAGCACTCATCCAACCTCTCCTCATGAGATTTAGCTAGAATTTGGGCAGCATAACCTTTGTTTTCTCAACGTTTCCCAATTTAAACAAAAGGTACCTAATTGATTCTCAGCCCAACCAATTCAATAACTCAATACATAACAAGCATGCATATATTGAATTCCAAGTAGGCATCATTTACAGTACATATTCATTACAAATCATGGAACTTAGCTTACAAAATACTATGATCATTCCCTTGACTCCCATCAACAAAAGAGATGACCAAAGGCATGAGCATAGGCTAAGTCCATTCCAATATACAAATGATACATCTATCAATGGTCTATGAATTACAATCCTATACATGTGAGCTACAAAACAACATGTATGATATCAAAATACTGGATCCTCAAGCATCAATACTAGTCCAAGTATGGCCACTTGCCACTAGTGGCTTCTACAGCATCCTTACCTGAAAGGGGGTCCCCACAACACGGGGTGAGATATACGAATATATCCAGTAAACCAGGGGTCCTTGGAGCATCTCTCCACCCCACAGTTCCATATCAGTGTAATAACAATAACAATAATAATGCAGTAAATACATATCTATGCAAAGTGCAATAACATCTCCAGGAGAAATCCCTCGAGCTTTCAAGCTGTCCTAAGGAAACTCAGATGCAAATAGTCCTACTGGCCAGCTAACTACCAAGTATGATTTACGCATCGTCATGCAACATACCAACATAGGGAAACACCATCCTATGCCACACCAAATGCATACACATACGTATAACAAAGCATTACACTATTTTATTGCATTTATATACACAATCACAACCTCTACCCTTTCAGGGCTTGGTAGAACAGTCAAGGGAATTACACCCAAGGTCCAAAGGCTTACCTCAAGCTTTAGCCAACCTTTGTTCCCACCAACAGTTTCTGCAACCAGTTACAATTATCCACTCACCAAACAAGACATACACAAGGTTTAATGCAATTAACACATATTGCATCCAATAACATCTCATAGCTATCAACCAAGCTATACAATTCATACCAAACATAAGCATGAACTTACCTATCCAATGGAGCTAATCAAGCTCCATAGCTTGCTCCAATGGTTGGTCTCTCAAGGTTGGTCCAATTGCCTCAATCCTAGACAACACCAAGGCATAATCAACAACCAACCAAACCAAACCATTTATCAACAATGCAAGAAATCCAATATCTAAGTGTCATATTCTTGCCATTTTCCTAATATACTCATTTAGCTATCTAAGCTCATTTTCACCGATTAAACGTCGTTCCTAGCATTTTTCACAACATGCTCTAAGCTCCATTCTTCCTAGAACATAGCTAATTTAACAATATTTCATCAAAAACCCTAAAACATTATTCATAAACCCTAACTCATGCAATTTTCCATGAAAACATGGTTCAAGGGTTAGAATCTTACCACCAATGGTCACATAACCAAGGATTGATGGCTCCTCAAGCTTCAATGGAGGTTGAAGCACTCAAAACCCCAAATTTCACCAAATGGGCGAATTTTTGAGAGTCAATATCCCTCACCACAATGCTCCCCACTCAAAACAAAGCTAGGATTATGAAAGAGGAGAAGATTCTAGGTGGTTTAGGCTTTGGAATCACTCAAAATGGTTGAGATTTGAACTCTCTAGGTTTTTCCTCTCTCCCTCTTCTCCTTCCTTTCTCACTTCTCCCTCTCTTGCTGTCGACGGGTTGCTTGGGGGGAAATGGGTTTTCTTTCTTGCTTTATCACTTAACTCAGGTTAAGTGGCTTATGTGGGTATCGGTTCATCTATCTATTCAACTCCATTAATTTCCAAACTTTACCCAAAAGTCTGGAATATTATTCTAGGAATATTTACAATTTTATTTTTATAATTTGGGCACTTTTGCGAGTACATATTTATACCCCTTAATTTTCACTGAGTACACTTTTTAACTCCAAAGTGACTCAGATTCATTTAATTAAGCCTTATACTTAATTTTACTCACTAAAACATGCTTAATTATTTAATTACATGTAATTTGCTAATTAATTAGGTTAGGGCTATTATAAGCCAATATTTCGAGCTAACCAACCCGCGAGCCAACCTACTGGCATCATTTCGAGCTAACCCGCGAGCTTTATTTCGAGCCAACCCGCGAGCTGACTATCGAGTCAACCCGCGAGCCAACCCTAACCCGGCTCGGGTCGGGCTGGGTTGGATTTTCTGGCTCGTTTATTTTTTTGGGCCAACTCTAACCCGACCCGTTTTTTACGGGTTGAATGCGGGTTGGCCCGTTTTGCCAACCCTATCTACAGCCACCATTTTTAACTATGTTCTCTCAGGATAACATAATTATAACATTAAAGTTGGCTTTTTCTCTCTCTTCACGTCAGCAAACAGGTTCTGAAAAGTAACTGGGGAGAGAGAAAAAAAAGCAACTTTATTGTTATAACTATGTTCTCCCGGAAGAATATAGTTAAAAATGGTGGCTGTAAATAACCTTATCTAAAGTGGCTTCAGAAATGTGTACCCCTATATATATATATATATATCAAGGGCGGACCCACTTTGTTGCATGTGTCTGCAATTGCAGACGCAAATTTAGGAGAAAAAAAAAATTAACTATTCTATAAGGCATTGGACTTTATGGATCAGACACCGTGAATCATGCAATGCAAATGAATCCTTGAGATGTGAACCATTGAATTTAATAAATTGTGGAATTTAAAGTAGGGTTTAATTATTTTAATAAAAATTTTAATTAGCAATGTTGATAATTACATAACAGGTTGTAAGAAATTTTTATAAATGTTAAAATTTTTAATTAGTAATGTTAATAATTAGCAATGTTAAAAATTCCTGAATCCCATCACTTAATGTGCAGACATAAATAAAATTTTTTGGGTCTGCCACTTATATATATATATATATAAAAGTAAAAATGTGTATCATTTTAAAGGATGTGAAGTTATGTCATTTTAAGTGAGAGAAAGAGATAGATAAAGGAGGAGAGAGTGGACAAAAAAAAATGAAGGTGTGAGTCTCCCCTCTTTGTGAGTGTGAAAGGATATAAGTTGTGTTATTTAAAATGACAAATATTTTTCCCGCATATGAATGTGATAAGTTATTCTATCTATCCTTTTTTTGTCTTTCTTTATCTACCACTCTTAAATACTATTAAATCAAAATCTTAACTACCTTTTATTATTTCTCTCCCATATTGAGATTATAATTTAATGATGTTGGAGAGTGGTAGGCAAATATAGACAAACTAAGAGGTAGATAGAATAACATATCACCACAAAAAAAGCGGCATGTAGCCACTGTATGTTTGCCACGGTTATTATAATCAGGTATATCTAACTCAAAAATCCAAAGTTGGCACGCAAGAAGTCCCACTAAGACAACGCGAGTGAGTGTGAACTTCTAAAATATCAACGGTAAAACTCCAAAACTCCTAAATATTGATCTTTTTCCTTTTCCAACACTAGAGCACCAAATTATGTGTTTCTTTCACAAATGAACGTCGAATTTGTAAGTTCTCCATTCTCATACCATTTTCCTTAAGATCGATGCCACAATCGCCATAGATAAAGCTCCCTAATTTTGATAATGTGGTATTTTCCAACCTTCTTCTACGGAGGATACTGGTTATTTTTTTCATTTTGGTATTTTTTGGTTTGAATTTCTAGGGTTATGAAGTTTTTATGTCTTCAACTCTTTTGTTGGATATCGATTCGGAGGAGAGTGAAAGTATAATAAGGTTAGGGTTTTATTGAAAGCATTGATTTATAGAAAATATATGTTGTTCTTGTTTCCAATTTTGAAATTGAAGTTGGATTTGACAATTTTGTATGTTTTGCTGGGTTCTCGTTTTTACTCATGCTTCATCGTCCTCTTCGCCCTCTTATTCTTATTCATCCTCCTCTTCCAGCTTCGGTTTGTGTTTCCTTTTTGGTAAATTTTACCTTTCTTTTCATTTTAAATCCCTTACTTCTATATTCCCAATCTTAATATTTTTTTTTTAAAATTGCTGTATTAACCAACTTGATTGCGGTTTTGTTAGTGATTTTAACATTAGTTTTCTGATAATTAAAGAGCCTTTTGTGTTTTGTAATGACATCTGACTTTAGTGGAGAAGAGAAATACGATTTCCATTTGTACTATGTTGAATTGAGATACTTTGTACTTCTCGAGTCCATCACACGATGGTGTCCTAGACTTGATAAATGCAACAGAAGGCAGTTGATTAGAATTCAAGTGTAACTCTTTTAAGTTTTAAGAGTTTGTTGATATATCACTTGATACTATGGGCCTGGATGTCTCTTTTTTTTTTACGTGCATTTGGCAATTGCATATCTTGAACTCATTGCCCTTAATTAAGACAAATGCAGTTTTGGTTGAACAACATTATCTGACACGAAACTGCTCATGTTTCCATAGGAGTGAGTGTAAAGTTAACCACATGTTAGTGCTAGCAGACCTCCCATCATATTAGGAAGAATAAGGCCCTATTTTGTTATTAACAGAAATGAATAACTGGATTGGACAGCTGGAGTTAGTTACAGTGAGTATATGACAATTACAGAGGCAGAGAACTTTAGGATTTGATTGGAATAGAGAGCAAAGGAGAGGCCGGACTGTGTTCTTAACTGTTCTTAATCTCTCACTAGCATTAGGACTAACCCTAATATTCTAACAACCATATTAATATTGTTGCAACTATAAATAAATTTTAATTTTGATTAAGGCTGGTAGATGAACTTTTGCAGGTACCAACAGAAGGGTCTTAGAGCTCAAGCTATGAGTACTATCACTCATGGAAAGTCTGTTGCTAGCATAGAGAATTCAAAGAACAACCCTGATCATCTCCTTGTTCTTTGTTAGAGATGTAATATCAAACCATTCACGTGTCTTCACCTACCAACTTAAACTATTGGAATAGTTGGTTCATGATATGGTATGAGAGCCTCTAAAATTAACTTTTCTAGAGTTCAATCCTTGTCTCCGTTCTATAATGCCATCTTTGGACTAGCTAATCTGCCACGTGTCAAAATCAGGATGTATGATGTTCTCAAGGCACAAGATGTTGACACGTTGCCCGGTATCTGTGGCTAGTCTTTGCAATATGAGTGTCAAAAGCAAATAACACCGTTGAAGGAAAAGGTTGGCTGGTCCTGGATGTAAAGGAGTGGGTGAGAGTAGTACTCCAATCACATTTGATTTTGTTTATTTGGAATTCTTATTTCTAGAATTGTCCATTTACCCAAAATAAATAGAAACTACCCAAGTTATGTATTAGAGTCAAAAACTAATTCCCTTCTGTTTTGTAGATACAGCAATCAGACAGTGTTCTGATTTTAGAGTGACAAAAATCTGTGCTTTGTGAACATCTTGCCAGAAATGAGTGACCCCAAGTATGCCTATCCTTACCCTGCTCAAGGTAACCTTCTTTTCATGTTTCTTCTCTTCATATTATATATGCTTACGTCTACTGGACCTTGTTCATTATCAAACATTAATTTCAAAAAATTTCATCCTCTGAAACAAGACTTGGTTTTGTCCCATATGATATTATAGATTGATGGTGGAGAGAACTGCCCCTCCCCCTTTATTCTTTTCCCACTTTTGAGATAAAAAGTTGTATTTTTTTTTCTTGTTTTACCAAATTTGGTTTACTATGTTCTTTCTATAACATTTCTTTCTCCATGAATCATGTTCTTTGCGGGGAACTTTTATTGGCAGGGTATTATCAAGGTCCTCCTGTGATGGCACCACCACAATATGCTGCTCCACCGCCCAGAAGAGATACTGGATTCCTCGAGGGATGGTAAGTTCCCAACTTTCCATTGCTATGCAGAGTACTTGTTTGTTATGTTCAATTATTAGCCATGTCGTTTTTTATTTTTTTTTTTATTTTTTTTCATTATCACAATGACTCAAAAAATAAATAAAAATATTTAAACACTTTTTCTTTTATTTTTTCAAATTTGTATGATTTGTGATGGTAATGTGACTATAATTCGTTGTTTAATTCTTCTAAAAGTACTTCCGTATCTCACTTGTGAAACTTAATAGATTAACAGTTGGTTGGGTACCCAAAGCATTTTCAATTATAAGGATGGTTTTATTAATTTGCACCCTGTTAACTCAGTTCATTAGTTGCCTAATTTCCAGACCAGTGTCCCTTATAATTACTTAAATAAGAAATTCCAAGTGGAAGTTCATATCACTGCAGAGTCGCAGCATGTTAGCATAAGATGAAAGCCTGTATCCAGAAATGCATGTGGTAGTGGTCGAAAGTTGTATCTGCATCACTTGATCCATGCCCCTGAAGCAGCTAGGATTAGGGAGAAATACACAGACCAAATCTCGGTGAGAACTAGTAGTTATTTTTTTTTTCCCTTTGCAACTATCTACTACTGATGTAATTTATGGTGATGGTGAAGTACAAATTTGTATGATTTGTTGCTTTGGTTGCATGGTTCCTGTAGAATGTGGAGTAAGGCTAGTGTGCGCCGGATATGCTGTGTATGGTGTCGACTATGAAGGGCATGGACACTCTGAAGGTGCCCGATCTTACATAAAAAAGTTTGATAACATTATTAACGATTGTTATGACTTTTTCAAGTTAGTCAGTGGTAGGGATTCAAATTATTGACTTTATTTGCATTATTCTCAATGTTGAAACTTTTATACTGGCTGAGAAGAATATAGCTTCATCCATAAAACAGATCAGTTGAGAATAGATCATCAAATTCATCCCCTCCTTCCACATCGGTCTTCTGGGTATGCCACTCCTCTTCACTAATATCATGCTAGCAGTAGCTTAGTTGTATAGTGTCATAGGTGAGGTATTTCTCGGTTTGTTTAATGCCTCTATATATAGTTCAAAGAAGATTAATTCATTTTATGCTGGACCTGAAGTAAATGTATGGAGCTGGAGCTGTGGTGTAATTTTATACGCTCTTCTCTGTGGCACTCTTCCTTTTGAAGATGAAAACATTCCCAACCACTTCAAGAAAATCAAGGTATTATTAATATTAATTTAGTTATTATTAGATTTTCCTTTTTCATTTTGTTGGTTTGAAAAGACTAATAGATTACCTACCAGTACCATTGTCATGCCAAATTATTTTCTTAACTGGTTTTGAGCTTGACATTGTCCATGTGTTGAGGGAGAGTTATGACTAGGCCAGAAAGGCCTAATACTTATTAGGTCCATATTAATGCTACTCTACAGATTAATGCTTCTTTTGAGCACCCCACATCTCAAATCAGATTTATCCCTTCAATGATGTTTATGTGCAAAGAGATTTAATTTTGCATCTGAAGTGTACCTCACTACTAATTATTTGTTACAGGGTGGGATATACAACAAATGCACTAACTGCATGCTGCACTAAAAAGAAAGCATGTGTTCGTGTGAATGCACGACGTCCTTTGCTCTAATCAGCAAGTGGATTTGACATATATTGTGGATAGTGTCAAACAACTTTATGTTCAGTGGAAGAGACAATTTCCTATAAATATTAACTAATTTCTTGAATTTAATAGCAATTCAAAAAATAAAACAATTGATTAGCACCTCGTGGTGCGTGCCTTTATCATTCTATAGACGTTTTGACATCTATTAAATAGATTGAACTTTTATTTCATATATATATATATATATATATATATATATATATATAATATAAAATGTAGGCTGTTACATCAAAAATACATTACTTGTACTATATGGAAATACAATATATCTCTTCACTACACCAAATTTAGATTAAGACTTGTAGATTAACTACTTGGTCTGTGTAGTTGGACTTGGATGAAATGGAAAAAAATAAGAATTTTGAGAAATTGTGTAATAAACATGATTTACTTATATTAATAGAAAAGAAAAATGTATTGTGTTAAATTGTGTACTCTACTTTATTTGATTATCTCCCTTAATTTGATTTTTGGTTCTTGTATCAAATGCAATTTTTATTATTTGCTTTTTATATGATTGGGAAAATTTGTAATATTTTTTATATTTTTAAAAAAATTTCTTATAATTAGCCACGGTTCTGCCTGTGGCAAATAAAATTTTTCATCATTGGGATCCAAATCGTTTAGCCATGATATAATGTGGCTAATATAACATAAACCGTGGCTAACTCAATGTTACCACACTCATATTAACCGTGCTTAAATGAAAAAAATACCGTGGTTAAAATAATGCAACGCCCGTTTTAGCCACGGTTTTTGAAACAGTGGAGAACTCATTTAGCCACGGTTTTAATCATATTTTGCCATGATTTTTGCCGTGGCTAAAGAGCAATTTTGTTGTAGTGTATCCCTAAATATATATATATATATATATGTAGAGGACAAAATCATTTGACACCAAATTTTGACTTTTGATTTCGGTCAATTTAAAGTTTATAATTTATTAAAAATTAATTAATAAGTATGACCTAATAAATTATAATCGTTAAATTCACGAAAATCAGTAATTAAAGATTTAGTATCAAATGATCTTATTCCTATATATAAAAGTGTGTATGACTTATATTTTCTTTTTATCTTTCTTTTTTTCACATGAATCCATATGGGCCCACATAAAAGTATAAAAGTATGTGTAATATGAAAAATATTAAACCCTAAAGTTCATAAGAAAGCTCAAACTAAGCAAGGTTCAACGGCAAACCGATTTGACTAAAGAACAGATCAAAGCGGAGCACATGCAAAACTTTGGTTTTTCACCAACTTGGGAGGTACAGCTACTCAATCAAACTTGTACGCATGCTACATGCACAAAACATCGTTTTTTATGTTGCAAGTATTCGTCGTATGCATTTTAGAGAAATTTCTTTGCGGCGACGGATGCACCGTAAACTCGATGCATCTTCCACTCATATTGCGACACATGTCTTATTTTTATTAAATTAATAATAAATAATTTATTTTAAAATTAAGAGAAAGAGTGATTTGATATAAAATAAAATACGTGTCACAACATGAGTGGAAGATACATCAAATTTTCAGTGCATCCGTAGTACGAAAGATATTCTCGCATCCTAGGTATGCACAGAAAACAGAACAAAGTAGAATTCTGTTATGACAGAATCTTTCTCAATAAGACTAAGCTACAAACATGAAATCACATCGTGACACACTGAAAGTGAACTAAAGTACCAAAGGCGATAAATTGAATTTAACTAACAAACAAAAGTGGAGAAAAAAGGTAGGAAATAAAATGCCAAAATGTATGTTCCCTATATCACCCTTTATACAACTTTTTTGTTTTTTTTTGAATAATTACGATATGAAAGGGGAAAACAAAAGAAATCAAAAGCAAATTAATTCTTTATTTGAAAGAATAAAGTCTCAATACTTCTCCTTTTTATAGGTGTGTGCACGCTAATAGAAATCCATCGAAAAACAGTCTACATTTGTTTAAATATGTTAAAAAAAAAATTAATTTAGTATTTTAATAAAAAACAAGTATTGCAGAAATGTTTTGGAAAATCTTTTTCTACCAGGGTTCGTCAGGATCTAATGGAAATCAAGTTTTACAACAAGTTTATTAAAAATTGGTTTAAAAAAACTTGTTCATTTTCTTGTAATGTTGTTGGTTAGTTTGGAAGAAATGTGCAATATAATAAAAGAAAGAATAGCATACTTTAAAGACCTATAAACTTTTAATTGATTTAAGTTGGCAAAACAACATATTGTCACCTTTATGTTCTATGTTTTATGGGTTCTTCAGGGTTTATTACTTTATTATTTTACGCAGGTCTCTGAT
This sequence comes from Gastrolobium bilobum, assembly GCF_033153095.1. Taxonomy (NCBI): domain Eukaryota; kingdom Viridiplantae; phylum Streptophyta; class Magnoliopsida; order Fabales; family Fabaceae; genus Gastrolobium; species Gastrolobium bilobum. Next base: position 168,791 of record NW_026897048.1, on the reverse strand, counting down.
TGGATGCATTATTAAGTATTAACAGGTCTTGAACATGGTAGAGTAAGAACTTAGAATGAGGAAAGTTTTGATCGAATGGGACAAAATGCAGTGTTAGGTTGGCTACAGAAGTGTGGATCAGGCCCAGTGCCGGAGCAAGAGTATCATGGAAACATAACTTGAGGCCTGACAATGAACAATTGAGCATACTCAAAAAGAAACTTTAAATAAAAAAAAAAATGAATCCCGCACAATTTAAATAAGTATATGGAATCACTTTAAGACTTGTCTAAATATTTTTTACATAATTTTTTTTTTTTTGCGAGGACAAAATAAATAAAATCAGATGGTAATAATAATTAGTTTATAAGTTGGCCAATGATATCTTATTCGTTAATCTTATAGCAACACATGCAGGATATATAGTTCAATCAAATATTAAAAAAGAACAATTTGACATTAGAGAAAATAAAATAACGTTGTGTTTGAGTCACATTTTTATATTGGATTACTTAAAACTGATTAGACTTTATATAAATAAAATTAGATAATTTCAAAATCCAATCAATTCATATTTGATAATTTTTCGAATAAATAATTTCATTTATGAATTAAATTAAGTTTTAATTTTTTTTTGATAATTTCATCACGCGCTTTAAATTCAATTGGGATTACGAAACAACAATGGTGAAGACTCCTTCATCTCTAAGGGGGTATTTGGTAGGGAATATTTTTTTACTAGGAAAGCATAATCACTGGGAATATTGTATGAAAATAAGTTTGATGAGAAAGATTAAAAAAAGTTGTTTAGTAGACTGATATATTACTGAAAAGATTGATCTACGTTTATAAAGTCTATATTTGGTTGAAGATAAAATATTGATGAGATAATGGGTGTAAATTACGAAAGAGGGCATTTAATTTTTGAATCTGTAAAAAAGAAAAATTAACCCTTGACTAAAAAATATGAGGGTCATTTTTTGACAAATAATCCGCGCTCGTGTTTTTTCCTTTACTAAAGTAATCACAAAATACCACCTACCACGTGGGTTTCTGGTAGAGTGTTTTCAATGAAAATTTTCACACAATTGATAATGCATGGATAAACGATTTTTCTAGTAAAATTTTTGTGAGACTTCTACCAAACATGGTGAAGTTAAAATCCAAATCTAATTTGGCTGGGTATTTTGGAGAACAACTCCTGCCAACCAGGCCCTAAAGTTTATTATTTTAATAAATGACGAAGATTCCTCGTATATTTATTATATTATACTATTTTTTTTTTTTTTAAAAAAAGTTAGTGGAAAAATGTTGAAGATTCAGCTGAAAGAAAATAACACCAAAATCTAACGGAGCCCACAAATTATTTGGCATAAATAACATCGACTCCTTGGAGCTTGGACCAAGGGCCGGCCTGTCACGTGTCTTCACTCTTCATTCACTGTCATGATTCTCATGTTCCCCATTCTCTTTTATATTTTTTCTCGTCCTCCCTTTTGCAATAGTTTTTTTTTTTTTTTTTTTTTTGTATAAAATAAATTATTATGAGTTAATACGATTCAAGGATTGACTTAATCTTCACTTTTTATCATAAGAAACTAAATTAATATTATTATTCAACCCCGAATCTCTAATGTTATCAGAATACTGTTACTGAATTGAACAATTAAATTAAATAAATTTAATACTAAACAAACGTTATGGAACACTGTCACTTTATCAGAAAAATTTAATACTATAAATTTAATTTGCCGATTCTCGCACTTTTTAAAGAATTGTTGATATATTTTATAGTTGAAAAACTATAAAATGAATCACTATAATTTAAAAAAAATTAACTGACCCTTTTAAAAACTTAATAATATATTGAATTTGGGAATTTCATTGAAAAGGTTCTTAAAAAGTAAAAATTACAAAAAATCCTTTATAATTTACTACATAATTAGTAAAAATCTAATTTTCAATTTCTAAAATATTAATAAAAAAGTAAAAGAAAAACAGTTAACTAGGAAAAAGGTATATTTTTATGGTCCATGTCTAAATATTTTAGTGATGAAATAGAAGAAAAGGAATCATAAGATAAATTAGATTTTTTTTTTTTTTTTGTTAAAACACACAAAGTAGAACTTTTTAAAAGAAAGATAAAATCGAATAAAATAAATGTGGAAAAGGCAGGTGCAGAAGGATGGCCATGGCATCTGGTGTTAAATGAGAAAATTTTCAATACTACATGATTTTTAATAATTGTGTGGTCCTTTTTTTTAAAATAAAAAAACAATTCTATTTTAATTTTTTTTTTTAATTTTCTCTTAATTTCTCTAATTTTTTAATTTTAGCAGGGAATATAATATTCCCGGATGATTAAAAAAGCTCTCGTATTAGACTGAGTTCTAATATTTTGAAATTTTTATAGCTTAATTTTATTTTATTTTTAAGTAGACGTGATTAAGTTATGCTTTGATAATGATTTGACCGGTGATAAAACATGTAAATTATAAAATTTTAAAAATGATAAATAATATTTTAAGCTAATGCCTAAGGAATTGTAGGACTAGGAATTGACGACAGAAAAACCTAAAAATTGATGTATAAGAAGTAACGCCTCACATGATGGCTGTCGCCTTCCTTCGGTGGGTAGGAAGAGGGAAACAACCAAAACCAAAACCAACAACAATTTGCGCCTTATATTAATGGGAATTAATATCTCATTGATAAATTTTATTTCTTACTGTTTAAATAAAAGTAGAAGAGATTCATTTTATTTTATTTTTATATATACATGAAGCAAGATATTCTTATATTAATCTAAATATTAGAAGTCTTACATTTAATTTTGAATATTAATCCACTTATATTCAATAACTCACGTTACAAAAAAATTAAAGCCCTTAAATATAAGTAGACTTAATCGTCAAGATTAAACGTGTAATTTACGTGTAAATAGTTTTGACCCTATATATATATATGGAAAAGATCTGCTTACATTTTTTTTTATAAATTACATTAAGAGTCCGTTTGTTTTTGGCTTCTCAAAAAAGTAATTTTTATTTCTTCCTTATTTTAGAGGTATTTTTTACGAAAGTTAAAGCTATTTATATTTTTATAAAAATATTTAGTATTTAAAAACAATTTTTTGGCTTTTGACTTTTGCTTTTCTTAAAAGTTAAAATTTTTAGCTTATGGAAAAAAAAAAGTTTTTGGCTTTTTTGTGACTTCTGCTTTTTTTTTAATCCAAACGAACTAAGAACGAGAAGTGCTTTTTTTCTTGTAAAAAAGTAGCTTTTGAAGAAAAAAAACTCATCCAAACGGATTCTAAATATGATCGGTCATACACTTTTTATTAAAGTATGATCCATGTAATTTATAAATAAATTATCTCATTAAACATGAAAAACATGAAACTTATATTAGTACTATGGAAAAGTCATAACTCCAACCAAACACCAAACTGTTGTAAGTCCTAACAAAACTAAACTATTCAAAAAAAAAAAAAAGCGGACAGCAAAACAACACACGAAGCATAAAGCAGGGGAGGAACAAGAACAACAGAAGAACAACCTCAACATTCAACAACAATGTCGATCGCTTTCTCCTATTCCTATTCAAATTTCAATTCCTATTCTTCTTTCTCTTTATCCAAACACAACCCTTCGTTTTCCTTCTCTTCACCTTCCCTCAGTCTCCGTCTCACTCCCAATCCCACTCCCTCTTTCTCCATCCGACGTGGCACAGATCTCCCTTTTCTTCTCCGCTGCACCGGCGGCGGCGGCGGCGGCGGATCTTTCGGCGGTCATGGAAAAGGCGGTGATGGAGGCGGTGAGGAAGGTGGCAATGAGGGGGATAATAGAAAGAAGGAGGCGATTATGGTGTTGGCGGAGGCGGGGAGGTCGGTGGAGAGCATGCCGGCTGACTTGGCGGCGGCGATCAACGACGGTAAGATAACTGGTGCGGTGGTTTCTCGGTTTCTAGAATTGGAGAAGTCTCCATTATTGCGGTGGTTGCTTCAGTTTGGTGGCTTCAAGGAACGTCTTCTCGCTGATGATCTATTCCTTGCCAAAGTTGGTATGGAATGTGGTGTTGGAGTCTTCACCAAGGTTTCCTTTTTCCCTTCTTTTTTTCAAAAATCATGTCATACATTACTGGACAAATGTATATACTTTTACTTGGTACAATAAGGCTTGTAAAGATTGTAGTATTTTGCATTCCGCTGTTGATTCTATCTTGTTTTTAAATTCAAATTCTTCTAGGAGTAGTTGCTGTATGATTGTATATTAATGCTATTTTGGTTTTAGGTGTAGATGTTGCGGTGTTAGTTTCCTTCAGTTCAAGCTTTTTTTTTATGTTTTTATAACATCCCTTTTCAGTGAGTAAGAACGAATTGCTAATTAATACCAGAGGTCAGGTTTTGTGTTTTCATGATTCACGTGTAAGCTATGTTGAATTCAGCTTGAACGTATTGTGTATTAATTCCTCAAGCTTGTAGTCCATAATGCTTTAAATTCAGCATGACATCAAATATTGGACATGTTTGTTGGTTTAAATATTATTTAGCTTTTAAGTAGCTTACAGCTTAACTGGCTGTCTTATTTTGTGAAGAGTAGTATAGATATTTACTAGTAATGAAAATGAAAATAAAACATGGGAAGACGTTAAGAACAAAGCCTTTCCATTGAGGGCTTGCAAAGCTTAAATTGGTTGTTTTGTTGGGAATAACTTTTTACTTAATTCACTGCTTTGATATATTGTGAATACTTTGTCAGTCATATGGTGTAAACGTTTATAAGTCCATGAGATGAGTCATACCATTGTTTGATAAAGAGGATAAGGGTTAACAGTTCTTTTTGACTGATCTAATTATGTTATGGAATACTGCTAGTTTTAATTCTTTTTGTTCTGTTATAATGTGTATATGCTGATTGACAATCTGCTGTCACTTCTGTTTCTTCCCTCCATAGACTGCTGCTGAGTATGACCGCAGGAGAGAAAACTTTTTCAACGAGCTGGAAATTGTTTTTGCTGATGTGGTATGAATATTCTCAATCTCTCAAGAAATTACTCCCATCTATCTGCACAAATTTCCTTACTTTTCTTTACTAACTATTTTCTTCTATATATGCTTGTTAGCATTTTTATCATTACAATAGACTCATTTGACATATTTCTGAGATTCATTTTGTGTTTTGAAGCTTATGATTGACTACAATTGGAGATATCTCCGAAAAAACAAATTCACTATTTCCTCTCATTTTATAGGTTGGAAAATCATTATGAGACCAATATACCTTATTATAAATAAATAATGATATAGACGAGCTAGAGAAATTGATAACAACCAGTGTCTTTTGGTATTAGGTCCAAATAACACGTGAAGCAATTTTGTGGGTTCTTTGTTTGATCTATTTCAGTAATTTGGAGGCAGTTTTCGTGGTTCTTGTATATGTTACATGTTCCTGAGTGTTGATGAATGTTCAGACTTCAGATGTTATATCATCCTTGTGTCTAAAGTTTTTTTTTATCCCTCAACCTTTTGTCTCGGCTGTGCCCTTTCTTATTTTGTCTTTTTTAAATTACACTAGCGGGGAAAGTACATCTAATGCAGAAACCCCCGCCTTAGGGGTGAGTGAACCATGGTAACCTGTGCTACTGCCAGAGTGATATTTCATTTAATTTATTGTTTGTTAAGTAGTAGAAAAAAGCATACATCCTTCCCATCATTTATTTGGAACACTCCAATTGAGATGCTTAATATGACTATAAGATATTTACAATGAAAAAGACTTTTCTTTGTTTGGATAAAAGAATGTCTTTTCTTTGTGGATGAATTTATATACTAAAATTTGAGTTTAAATCCGTGTTGTTTTACTTTTTAATACATTTGTTTGTGTGTGTGTGGTATCTTGCACTTTGTATTTTGTACATGCCACAGTCGAGAGAAAATATTGCTTCCTGTGAAACATCTACTGAAGTCAATGGCATAACATCCCCTTTTACATATACTGTTCTTAGGTCATGGCCATACTTGCAGATTTCATGCTGGTTTATCTTCCTGCACCTACTGTATCTCTTAGACCACCACTTGCAATCAGTGCTGGACCTATTGCTAAGTTTTTCCACCACTGCCCAGATAATGCATTTCAGGTCTATTCATCGTATATGTTACTTTCACGTGGTTTTGATTACTTTCACAATTTTCCCAACTAAGTTTTACCATTTACCTTTCATAATCTTAATTTCCTTCCACAGGTTGCTCTCTCTGGAACATCATATTCCTTATTACAGAGGATTGGTTCAATTGTGGTATGTACAATTCAGTAACTTCTGTCTTATTATACGTTGCAAGTTAATCCAATTTTGTCTTTTTTGTTTCATTTTTTTAGTTTCCTGTGACTAATTGTTGTATATAATGCGCTTACCTTGCACAGCGTAATGGGACTAAGCTTTTTGCAGTTGGAACTGCTTCATCACTGGTTAGTTCTCATCTTGCTTGGGATTTTTCTTGCGCTTTTCTTGTTAATGTAAATTTTGTTTATAAGTTTTGACATCACTTGACGTTCTCTTCACCATAACTTTATGAGCATTTCTGGATGTTTATTCATTAATCATCACAAAATTCGAGCGGACTCATGATTTGACAATTGAATTGTCTGAAGCAGTCTTCTCATTTACCTTCAAATTATGGGCTTGATTCTAGCCACAGTTAGTACGTATAAATTCAAAAAACTTGAGAGGTGAACAATGAGTTTAGTCTTTGTTGCGGATCTAGCAAGTGTATTAGTCGTACAAGTAATAAAATGATGAGTGAAGATCGTTCCCACGAGGATTTGTGTCAAGCACTGACTAACCATATGTACTTGAGTTGAATCAAACAAAAGTTCATAGATTGCATAGATTTCTTGTCACCAAAAACTACACTGAATTGAATTAAAACTTGATAAATAAATAAAATGTAAATTATAATGTAAACAAGTAGTCAGATGTCATTTTCCCTCAAACATGAATTTATAGATTAACCAATTTCCATTATGAATTATCTACTATGTGATGTTGATCAACCTTTTTCTTATCATCTCAAGATGTAATCCCTTACTACCCTGATAGACACATTAATCAGAAACCCCAATTCCTTGGTGATTCCTTTCTTAATACATGCATTAATTACTAAGGTCTTAAGATCACATCAGAATCCTAGCATCAATCCCTTGACTACTAGAACACTGATGAAGTTGTCAAAAATAGAGAAACAATGTAAACATGTATGTTTTACACTATTCCTCAATATGAAGAATTAATCAAGACAACTTCATACAATCACATAATAGATAAACAAAACATCTAATTAACCATTCATAAATTCAAACTTGAGTTCCATTGAATCAGACTACAAAGGACTCTACTCAGACATAATACAAATAATAACAAGAGAAGAAGAAGAAAGATCAAACTCCATTGTCATGATAGTTGAGTCTTCAATCTTCAAGTACAATTACATGAAAGTATACTAATTATTACAATACTAAGTCCTAAGAATTTGGAAAGTCAGAGAAAATGAGGAGTCAGATCAGATCTATGAAAGATCTGACCTGATCTCCCTTCTCCTAGTGTGATGGGGAAATTCAGAATATCAGAGAATGGATATGAGAGAGTTGCATCTGATCATCTTCTTGTGAAGGCCCCTTGTCCTTTTATAATTTACAAATTACAACTGAAAACTGACATGGGCGCTAAAACTCTCATTTCTGGACGTTTTAGCGTTCAACCTTGACGGATGCCCAACTGCTTTTAACTGTCTTGGGCGCTAAAACGCCCAGTTTTGGCCGTTTTAATGTTCAGCACAAGCATCTTTTGTGCAGCAGGGCGCTAAAACGTTAAGTTTTGGGCGTTTTAGCGCCCAACACTTAGAATTTTCAAATTTTCAGAATCTTCTTCCTTCTCTCTTTTGCTTCTTTGAGCTTCAATTCCCTACAAGAACAATGTAAATTTTCAATACAACTTCCAGAACTTGTATTTAGGAATTTATAGGACATTGACCTCTTTTTCATCCATTTAATCACATAAATTTATACTAATTCATGCTCAAAAACCTGATGAACTAAGGGTTCATCAGTCTTCTCATTTACCTTCGAATTATGGCTATGGTTAGTATTACAGCAATTCTAGCATGGCAAAGAGTTATTTTTAAGGTTTCTCATGGGCGTTATGAATGATTCTTTTGAAATCTGATAGTGTGGGTGCTATTTGAATTAACTTTCTACAAGTTTTTTGTATGGTTAAGTTGTGTGCATCTGGGACTGTGAGTTCAGTTTTTCTATGGTGGAGTTCTAATCTAAATCCTGATATTTGACTCGCGCTCCTTCTATTGAATGTATTCTCCAAACCCCATGAATGTGCAGGGTAAGGTTGATTTGGCACAATGTAAGTCCACTGTAACAGTCAGCTGCTTTTCAAATATGAATTTGAAATCATTGATCCACTCGTTCTGAGGAGTAAGATAGTAAAGGGCGTAAAAAGTTTTCCAAGGATCTGTCATATATTACAACCTTTTGTTTTAATACATAATCTTGCTAAATGTTCTTTGCCATCAATGTTTTAAATGTAAGAGGAATCAACTTGGTTCAGACACTGACATATACTGCATTTTGTATTCATTCAGGTTGGGACAGCTGTGACAAACGCCTTAATTAATGCAAAGAAGGCTGTTGACAAGTCTTCTGCAGGGGAAATTGAAAATGTTCCCATATTGTCTACCAGTGCCGCCTATGGTGTCTATATGGCAGTTTCTAGCAACCTCAGGTAAAAAGGATGATGTGATTAGTGATGGATTATTTGAAGATTATAATCTAAAATCTACTAATGCTTCGAGCAAGTGGCTATCCACTTCTAACTTGATATTGCCTTTGCAATTGAATGTGATGCATTTAACTGGCTGATGTAACATTTAGAAAATTTCTTTCATTGTTAAACACGTTTTATAAAGGCTTTAGGAACTTTGAGAAATCAATGTAAAAAAAATGTCGATATGATATAATGTTAGTGCTACCTACCCATAGTTAAGTAATTTTCATCAGTTGCATTGCATTATCATTGTTCATAAAGTTTGTCTTGTTGTCATCTAATTATGGGCAAGCATCTCAATACCATGATTATTTGCGTCGAAAGAAAGGCATTTTTTTTTCTCCATTCTTGTCCTATTTGAATATGTTTATTTAATGAGATCGAGAGATGGTGTTTGCACAATTTTATGATGTTTATTGCATAACTTTCTAAAGATAATTCGCGGTTTATTATTTCAACCTTAACCTTTTGCCATATCATGTGGGTTATGATGACTACTTTCCATAATAAAAAAATGTTCTAGCCTATTCATGTCTCCAGTGACTTGAGTATATAGATTGTTCTCTAAAACTTTACTAAGAACCTGATTTTGGTGGCAGGTATCAAGTTCTTGCTGGAGTTATTGAACAGAGGATTTTGGAACCTTTGCTGCACAAGCACAAGCTTATGCTTAGTGCAATTTGCTTTGCTGTTCGAACTGGCAATACGTATTTGGGTTCATTATTGTAAGAAATTTCATACCTTTTCTAATTACTTGTAAAAGGAAAACTTATGTTGTTGTAAGTGACTCATGTTTTTGTAATTTTGCCGTGACAGGTGGGTGGATTATGCTCGTTGGATTGGGGTTCAGTAGGCCCAAGACAAAGATTACATGACTTGGATCTTTCTAGATTGACTTCATTTTTCTCAAGATGTTCATTTGCTTCATTACTGGGCATCATAAAACAATTTGTTTTTTCGGAGGTTTGGTTGTAGGATTAGCCCAATAGGTTCTCTTCCTCTCTATATTTATATGCTCATTGCTGAGCACTCTTTGCGTATTCTTGTTTTTCTTACAAGTTTCCTCATTCAATTGATGTTATGAGGATGTTGGACGTAATTTTTTTGGTGTACAATGACATAATTTTAAACTCGATGAAAAAGATGCTGCAGATTGAAAGATGTTAAAGAAAAAAGTTATTTGTTACTAGCTAAAAAAAATTCTCTGCTTTTGAACTGAGACTCATCCCTCCACCTTTTTTTTTTCTCTAGCATGAACTACTGGCTGTGTATTTTTTCACAAACTTGGCCTATATATTGACTGATTCCTCCTTACTTTGTTATGCTAGGTCTTGCCTTTGGAATTCTAATTATAAATATGCCTTTTTGAGATTTCTTTTCACTCGTTAAATTCAGTCTGGGTGGATTTGCTTTGTCTTCATGTGAGTATGTTCTTAGTTGTTTGTGTTAAATTCAGATATAAATGGTTTTGAATCTATATGTAATTTATAAACATTACAAAATTAATTATAATATGACCTATTATTATTTGTGTAAGTTTTACTAATTTTACTTTTTTTCTTTTTTGTTATAAAAAAATAAGTCATGTTAATAAATAATGTGAAAGGATATTATTTAAGGAGAAGGATTCGTTTACAATTTTTTTTTTATAAATTTTTGCAAATTACACTATCTTCTCTCGGGAAAACATAGTGAAATTAGAGTTCTTCCGGAAGAAGATAATGTAATTTGTAAACAAAAAAGTTTGTAAATATAACTTGTCTCATTATTTAATATTAAAGTTTATATGGTTACGAGAGATATTATTTTATGAATACACCGCTTTGCAATTTAAGAATGGTGCAGTTCTTTTTCTCCATTTGAGTGTATCCTGATGTGGGACGATATTTTATAGGTAAATTGGTGAAATTTGAGTTTGGGATAGAAGAGGAAAGATGATTTGTTTATAAATATTTGAAATTATCTCATATAAAGTCACCGTGACATTAGAATATTTCATAGTTCATTATGCTGTGCTTTTTATCATTTTTTAAATAATTTTTTTGAAGGTCGCCTCTTTTTGTGCTTTTCAAAAGTCACCAACGTACAGTACGCAATCTTTAATACACATGGTGTGGCGGTAGCTAAGCATGTCGGTTTAATGGCAGAGGGGACTCCATAAAAATACATTTACGAAAAGGGTATTATTCACAATACCTTGAATGATAACTATTAAGTATTAAATAGCCATATACTCTTACATGGTGTGTAAAGATGCTTGGCAGTACATATATATATATAAAGTTTTCTTATAACTTTGGAAAATTAAAAATGCCTAAAGTTATCAATTTGTGTTTTAATGAATATCTTTCCTTTATTCAAAATTGTATCTATTTATATCTATGCACTTTTAGATTTGAGTATTTCATATAGATTTACAAAATACTCACTTTTAGAAAAGAAAATAATAATCAAATAAACCATATCTAAAATTTGATATATTTACAAGGACTAAAAATATATTTAAGCCATTAATGATAAAAGGCCTGTGAATAAGCGGAGCTAACTATTTGTGGATATATCACTACTGACTAAAGTAACTTGGGGAGAGAACGGAACAACGTAGAGAATACTCACTTAAGATTATTGTAAATATAAGAATATATCGATTCTACATATGTATTCAGTTCTTACAATGTACTTGTCAACAATAACATAATCTCACGACTCAATCTTTACATTTTTCATCATCATCAGTGGATACTAGCTGTGTAATAAATTATAACTACAAGTAGCTATTCACCATATAAGGGAGAAAACTACATTAAATTTTAGTTGCTAGTAGAGTTTCTATAACACCCCATTCTTTCTCATAAGAAATGACAAGTCAATTACCAACTATAATTGCTAGGTAGTCCCTGAAGGCCTACTAAAAAAGAAGGATAATGAGAAGTCATAATTCCCGGGGGCCATCAAAAGACTGTGTCTTTCTCAAATTCCAATGGAGGCCCTCATGAATACTGCGCAAGAAGTCATTAGTAGAATCAACTAGACAAGCTGTAGGAACAGGCCAGGGTGCCATGCTGCAAACTAGTGCATCTCCCGGTGCTAATCGCTTCCTGTCCTTGCCATCAAATGAAGCCCATGCAGGACTTCTGCTATTGAATGGTACTTGCACCCGTAAAGTGACATGCTCAGGGAATATCAATGGCCTAAAAGATAGGGAATGTGGGCAAATTGGTGTGAACAAAATACCCGGAACCTGCAGATTTGAAGACTCGGTTTCAAATGGAGGTGCATATTGATAATATTCATTTAAAGTTCTAGACAAGTAAAATGGAATCAATTAGGTGACTGATGTCACGGCCACTGTTAAGGTTAAGGTGAATGTTAACTTCATGAAATAGATTTCTATGGCATTTGTAACAATCTAACAGCCTTAAATGAGAGACAAAAGTGAAGATAATTCTTTAATGAACTGACAATTAATAGCTGTTAATGAAATGCAATTAAGCAATTAATGCACAAAGGAATTCTACATTCAAATTAATCCTTTATTCTATCGCACGCAAAACAATACATAACACAGTGTGTTATGATAAATTTTCCGTTATTCTATCCATGGATATCAAATTTTTTTACTCCCATGCATTGGTGATCAAACAAATAACAACACGAAAGATTGTTCTATTACTCAATCACTTGTGTTGTACTGTTCTATTTGTCTTGTCCCTCAATATGCATCAAACGCAACCTAAGTTATTCCATAGACTAGATAACCAAACTAATAATGCATACCTTAATTATGATAGGGTTCCCAACCCATAAAATTATCACGTATTTCCACAACCATACCCTATTATTCCTACTCTATACTCCAACAATTGCTATTATTTTGGAACATCTAGTTTAGGCTGAATGCTCTTTTGACTGTGAGTGAGACAGTCCATATGCTGTGAAGGAAACTTTGTTAATGCTTTACAAGGGATTTTGAGGGAAGAAATAAGGCAAATCACATCGGAGGGTGTACCATATTGGCAGTAATGCTTTTGGCACAATATTGTTTTAGTGGCTTTATGCTTTATGGTGTTTTTCTTTCAACTTTTTGCTTATTTTATTCAAAATGACTGGAGCATACTTTTGCAGTTGATGTTCTTATAGTTTCATTAGTAACTTGCATTCACCTAACTGTAAATTTTTTGCTTTCTTTCAATAATTTATTCAGAGAAAATATACTTGATTGAGAGATTCCACATAAATCCTATAATGCAAAAACTAAAAAAGGCAACAATATTCTATAGTTTTGACCTTTTAGATAATTAAGAAAAGTAGGAAAGTCAATCTAGGAAAGCTTGTTATTTTCAATTCAATTTTATTCTCCTAATTTTCAAATTTGACCTTTTCCTACCTTGGGAATAGTCACCTGGAAGTTTAGTCCAAGTAAGACTTTCAGTTTATAAATTTACCTGGAAGGAGAAGTAGAAAACTAACTTTATAATAGAATTTTTGTCCAACTTTGTTTCTGTTATTTTCTTCCTCGGTTAACACTTCTAGAAATCTTCAGGCGACTCCAACAGCCTTCAATTATTTCTTTAAGTATACTTTCTTGTACAATAAATTCATCTTAAATTCCCACCCAATCCCCAAAAACTGAAATTCCTGAATTGAACACTTTTTAGAACTCCATCAAATCATAACTAAAACTAAAGACACATTCTCAGGACACTGTTACAAAGTTCAAACGGCAAATTGCAATTTATTCATTAAGTATACTTTCTTGCACAATAAATTCATCTTAAATCCCAATAGTTTATTTTCTTGTAAAAGCCATTACAAGGAAGCACAATGGTGCACAAAAACTGTAGCTTCAAGCTTAATAAAATTTTATGTCAATACCATACTACATTCATTATCTATTTCAAGACCAAGAAACAACTTCAATAGAAGGATTGACCAAAATTTCCAGAGTAAAATCTTCTCTAAGAATAAAAAATACACTATCAGAGGTATCTATCCAATAACAGAAGGGGAAAAAATAATAAGAAAAGTAATATGTAAATGGGAAAAACTTCTAGGTAAAACTAGTAACAAAAAAGTAGTCCAACCTATCAATATTTATTGACTGAGATAAATATTGTCAATTAAAATAAAATAAAATTAAATACTGCAATCAAGGCATAAGAATAAGAAACTATTCAACAAATTACCTGAGGATGGACCATTGATCCTCCAGCCGCCAACGAATATGCAGTACTGCCGGATGTTGTGGACAAGATTAATCCATCCCCTTGCACACATGTGACAAAGGAGTTGTCACAGTAGCATTCCAAATTTGTGAGGTAAGATGATATTCCACGATCAATAGTAACCTCATTTAGAACAAGTATTGGTTCTTCAGTTTCATATTCATTTTTAGCTGCATCTCGTATAACATGACATAGCAAACGGTGCCGTAAGGTGATACTAATGGGGCCCTTCAAAATTGATTCAAGGCATTCTTTGTAATTTTCACTATCTGAAGGATGGTTAAGTTCAGCTTCCAATTAGAAATGAAAACAGATATTATAATAACAAGAAGTTAATATACATTTAGGCCAAGTTGGAGGATACAGAAAGGGGTCATAAAGCCAAGAGACCCCAAAGAAAAGGGCACAAGAGGAGGCACTGGCCCTTTGAACATAGACGCTGCCTGCACATTTAGTACATGATAATTACTTCTCAATACAATATCACGTTTATTCCAAATTAATTGGGGTCGGAAATCAATGAACCCATATAAAAGCAAACCAATCAATATAACAAAGCAAACTAATATGCAATATATATTATGATATTGTCATATTCCTAGAAGTATAAGTTTCAAAAATAAAAAATGTTAATTAAATGTTTAAACTCTAGATATGAAAGAAAATAGTTTTTACATTTTAATGATTTACTAGTTTGAATAAATAGTTAAAAGAACATTTTGATACATAATGTATATGCATGATTCAAACTTCCTTGGACATGATATCTCTCCCACACAGATATCTCAATGCATAGAATCATTCACAGGGAATAAAATATCAAGCAATATATACTGTTAAAAGTAAAACACATCAGCAATTCTAAAAGTGCTTAAATTTCAGAAATCAGTGGTATGGATATATAACTGGAAATCTGAAAGAGTTCCCTGTGGTGTGTCAGTTCCTCCATTATTCACAATAGTTGTAGGCTAAAATTTATGCAAATGCTTTTACAGCTTCAAAACATATCTTATTTGACAAAATTGACAAAATTCACTTAGAAAAATGAACCTTACAGTTGTCATCCGATTGCAAATTAGTTAAATTGGTTTCACATACCCATAGGACAGTGCCATCTCCACCAAGAGTTATCACAAGGTCAACTTTAGTGTGCAGCATCAAAATTTCCTTATCTACAAGCAAAAAAAATGATTGATATAAAAATTCAAATTTTGAGAATAATAAAAGTATGCCACCACTATCATGAAATAGTTAACTAAAAATATAATACAAGATATTGCCTGAAGTGAAATTCATTATCTTAAATCAAACAAGGAGGCCATGATACAATAAATAGCACAGCTTTTTTAATCTAAAATCATATTATTTGCCTCAAGAAAATGATTGATCTGGTACATCAATTCTGAGCTAAACTCAAATAGTCAAAGCACTATTTCCTGCTCAAATGCTGAACTAAAAGCTAAACATAGAATTAATACCATATTATACAAGCACAGAAAAAAACATAACTGCCAAAATTATGGCAACAATAAAGATGCATCACTTCAAGTGTTACAATATTTGGATGCTAGCTTACCAAAATAGCAGGCCATAATTGAAACTAATAGAAGGCATGGTTTGCACCAAAGGTCCATTGTTACCTTGGTATTAGATGTACTTATCAGGTACATCCAAGAGCTAGTGCCTTAATGCATGTTTCTTACATCTGATATAATCCTAGTTAATGAGTCGCTAGAAGAAGTAATACTAAACTTTCTTTGGCCCATCACTGTTTTCCTTATCTTCACAATATTTCTATACATAAGTTAGCATATCTAGATAAGGTGCACCTCTCAGATGCAATGGATCCACAAATATAGCATTAAAAAAAAGCCCTGGCAATACCTCCAAGTATAACATCAATGTACAAACTCTGCAATTTTGTGAAGTACATCAAGTGAAGAGTATCCCTTTAGGACATCAAATATTTAATTGCTTACCATCATTCCAAGTTTCTAAAAAGTTGAAGTATGATGACTCTGTCAAAAGTTCCACCCTGACACGTGGTTCCACATAAATGTGTAATTTCTTTTGCTGCCTCAGCCATCTGGGAAAAAAAGGCAAGTAACACCATTTAACCAAGGTTTGGCTGTACTAAAAAGGTAAATCAAAATGAAGAATTTCATGTTATAAAATGCAAAATATTAAGTGATGTTAAACTTAAAACTTGACAGGAAACAATCTTCAGTCTTCCACACCAACTTCACACAGAATGAATTGCAAAGTCAGGTGAACGTTAATTTTTGCATGAATTATTGATTTTCCATCAGGCTCAAATATTATATCTGTAATATATATCTATATATATCAACGCACAGAATGCTCTTAGCTTCCGCATTAAGTAGAGACCTCTAAGCCCTCCTAACAACAATTAATAAAGAAAGAATGAAAGACACCAGCAGCAGTTGCAATGTGCAACAAATAACTTGTGAGCTATCTGATATAAATTTCATTCCATAACAATATATTATAAGTAAAGGGAAGGAAGAAAATATGACCTTGGAAGATCTGAAAGTTAAAACAAACAACATGTTGTGATTCACACCTTATCATTTCAGCACACAGAATTTGAACTGAAACTGAATTTGGTTTGGTCAATATGAGCACCGTCTGTGGGCATGACTCCCACTTCAAAGAGATCTGAAATAAAGATGACTTTTCAATAAGAAAACTTAAAAGTATAACTACGAAAAATTTAGTACTAGCATGACGACAAACTTTAAGAAGAGACATACAAGCTTATCGATGTAAGATAATTTGTTGAGTAATAAAATCAAAACCTCCATGACAGAAGAATTGATACCTGCTTACTACTGCGCTCTGCAGTGGTTATGTTTCCTCTTTCAAAAGAGACAACATCATGTTTGTGCTGATCACTTTGCTCACCTTTGCAGTACCATGAAAGTTTAAATGAAGCCTGTCACAAAAAAGAACAATTTCAGTTACATTTGAATTGGTAATTTTAACTTTGTTAATAGACACAACAAATATAAATTACTACAAGGGTATGAATTTGATACTGGTTGGACAAGTTCCTCAAAACATATGGTGTAGTACTCGCACTGTCATGGGAAAAGAGATACATAAAATTCGATAGTAATTACCATAATTCTGTCCCAGTAACACCATTACTAATTATCCCATTTCTCATTTAAATGTAATGGCATAAGGCTCAACAGCTTGAGTTGTTCTGCAGAGTCATAATCTATTCAGCTTTACAGATGTTCTAAGATGAGAAGCATCAGCAAATTGAATACATATGTAGACAAACACATGTACACACACAGACACAAATATTTCAAAGTATCAATAGGAAACACAGCTGCAACAGGATGATCATAATACCCCATTTTGCTTTAATCAAGGATTTATAAAATACCTTTCTGATCATCTTAGAATTAAAATCGGGTTTCCCATCCCTAAGAACCTCATGGGAGCAGATACCATTCGTTGAACAACATCTTTCAGCCTGCTCATTAGCTTCATTACACAATGTAGGTTGGTTGACAGGGTTATTTCTCCTCATATCATCAAAATCAGCCTGATGCTCCAGGCAGGATTTCTCTATAATAAAAACAAGCAGCAAACATAAATTTAAACTACCAGAGTTGAAATATAGACAGAACATAAGGTAGCAGTTGAGATGGAAAGCATATAGTCAGCAAGAGTATGATACAGGCCACACGGTAACACAAACATGGAAGTCATAGCAAATTAGAAACTACCAGCTTTCACTTCTGTGTTTCCATAACTACATCGTTCAGAATTTTTCAATCATACCACTGGACCTTCCTAGATATTAGAACTTCCGAAGGTACAATATTGATATCCAAAATCATTCCATAGTTTACTTTCTCCTCAGGTCAAGATTGAGGCCATCAAACTGAATTTACGCAAACTAACGTAAATTGCAGGGATATTCTATATTCAATAATACAGAGGAGCAGTATTAAAGTTGTTCATTTATGACTGAAAGGTCATGGGTTCAAATCCGAAAACAACCTCTTTACAAATATGCAAGGGTAAGAATATGTATAAGGATTACCCTAATTCCACCTTCGCTAGTTGAGGTTTAATGTGGAGTGGGTTTTTTTAATTCTAAACTCAATAATGAAAACAAAAGGACTATTGTGCTTAAATAATTAGAGATCAGATCAGAAACAGAACCACCACCCCCCCCCCCCCCAAAAAAAAAATAAAATAAAAAATAATAATAGTACAAAAATCACTGACTAAAATGTCTATAAACAACTTTGGATGAATATGGAATAAAAAAAAAATCAAAAGCAAAAGACATTGTATATAACTGAAATGTATGAGCAGAAGCAATCAAAAGAAATAAATTGTTCAGCAATCTACAAGTAAAAAGGGAGCAGGATTGCAGTTAAGTCAAAAACAGATGAAAAAGTTTCAGTTCCTTCTGCAACATCAATTGTTAAAGAATAGAAAATATAATTAAAGAAGCTCCATCTTGTAGTTATTCAATCATTCGTACCTTTATCTTCAAACTGTAGATTCCGTGTTCTCTCCAACTCATATTTACGTTTCCATTCAGCAGCCTCAGCTTGAGCAGAAGCTTTTCCTTCAGCAACTCGCCTGAGGGCCTTCGCAACAGCTAGAAGGAGTTTAAGATAAAATAAGGACAAAGATATCTGTATCAAGATCATGTCTTGTTGCAGTTGATATTAATAATTTCAACAAAATATGTTCATACTTCTTAAAGCTTCAGAGAACTCTACAAGATGGTCATCTGACCCCTGGATTGGAGATTGAAGAAGTTCTTGCACTGCTTTCTCAGGGAAGAGAGAAAAGGAACTGATAAAACCATTCTCAGGCTGAGAACATGACATACTTGCATTTCCCTGCTACATGAAGGAAATCAGACAAACCAATAAATACACTTGTAACTAAAACTGCTATATGTGAAACTGCGGCCCTCCAAAACAGTGGATTATCATGCTACAGTCTAAAAAATAGATATAATTATAAATAAAGAAATCACAGAACTATTAACATCGGTGGACTTTGTTTCTCCTTTGTTTTATAAGAAAAACATATGAATGACTACTAGATAGAAATTCATTCATATTAGCAGATATATCCTCTGCACTCTACAGCTCTATGTCAAAGTGCAATGGAGGTAGCACGAACTGACATGAAGAGTAGAGGTTTGCCACAAATCCCAAGTAAAAAACTAGAAATGTTGTTCATATAAGCAGCACTACTGGATGCTGATCCAGTAAGTAGCAAGATAATCAAGGTCAATTTTATCTCTAATCATTTTTGGGCATCCTCAATTTTTTTTTTTCCAATTCAAATAATTGAACTTTGCTAGTATGAACAAGTTTAGACATGTTGAAACAGTAAATGATTCCCAGGCTCCCAAATTCCAGGAGCAAAAACCCAAAACTAAATCCTAACCTCAAAATGGGACTTGAAGCAAGCAGCCATATGAACAAAACCAATTAATAACGAAAAACCCTAGAAGTAAACACACATGAACCCAACTAATAATTAAGATTAAATAACAAAGAGAAAAATTCTGCAAGCAGCAATTAAGAAGGACATGATCAAAATACAAAAGACAGGAATACAATTACCGAGGAATTGACTTTGTTTGGAGCCATAACAGAGAGTGAAGAAAAGAGAGACCAAGAGTAAGAGATGAAGAATTTGGATCCCTTTCCCTGGTTGAACCTTCCCTGGTCTTAGTGTCCTGGCATTTTTGACCTTCCAAAATATCTCTTAGTTGGATTCTTATTTAGAATTTGGTACTTAGGCAGAGATTTTGGAATTTTTCTTTTTATATTTATTTTAGTATATTTTTACGATCGTCCCACAAAAAAAGAAAATAGTTATATTAAAGTAAGACTCATCCTAATTTTGTGGGAAAAAAATTAAGTTAATGTTTTTTAATAAATTAATTACGCATTTATTACAATTTTGAAAATAATTACATATTTATTATATAATACGACGCCCATTTTGAATGTCATTAAAGACACCTATATTGGGCGTCACTCAATCACGTCTAATTGAGCTGTCACTTATCAGGCGTTGACACGTGTAATATTTTTTTTCCCAAAAATAAAATAATTTAATCATAAAACTTCTGAAAGCTATAACTTTTGACTCGGGTATCCAAACTAGGTAATTCTTTTTTTGATTCCACATAGCTTTTCGAGATCTACGCAATGACATCTCATTTGACATATTTTATTTATCACAAACACAATTTAAATTTAGATCAGGTAATCCTTCTTCCAAAACTATAATAAATGCGTAGTTAATTTATTAAAAAACATTAAATTAATTTTTTTTTGCCTAATTTTGTGTCAATGTAAGACTGATTTCTTTAAATACAAAATAACATAAATAGCTTATCAAAAAAAATAGAATAACATATACTTAAGCTTAGAGTCGTCAAAACGGGCTCGGTTCGACGGGTCAACCCGTCCAATCCGTTAAGCGGGACGGACTGAGTTTTTTAACCCATCTCAAAAGTGAGGCGAGACGGGGCAAGCTCATCTTTTGATGAGCATAGGCGGGCGGAAGCGGATCAGTGTAAAATAGGTTCGGGCTGACGGGCCAACTCGCCTAACTCACCAAACGAGACGGGACGAGCTGACCCATTTTTTGACAGATTGATGACAGAGTAAGATGGACCGCCCATTTTGCCGCTCTACGTTGATCGAGGTTGAATTTTTAACTGTGTATATGGGAAAAAAAAGTTATTGATAGATGCTATATCTATTGGTAATCTCTCTGTCTCGATAAAATCAGTCTTTGATTATCAATTGTGAAATATCTTTGGAATAATTTAAAATAATATAAATAGAACTCTGTAGATTAATTGTCGACACAAGCTGAACAGATGAAGAGATAACATG
Organism: Gastrolobium bilobum; assembly: GCF_033153095.1. Taxonomy (NCBI): domain Eukaryota; kingdom Viridiplantae; phylum Streptophyta; class Magnoliopsida; order Fabales; family Fabaceae; genus Gastrolobium; species Gastrolobium bilobum. The sequence goes on along the minus strand of NW_026897048.1, from coordinate 147,826 downwards.
AGTTCGTAGGAATATCAGTATCAACTTATCTTAAAAAAATAATTATGATCGGTATAAAAAATATATATAAATAGACAATTCTTTTTTTAATAAATGATATCAAAATTGATACATTTGTTCTTTCTTATTGAAAAAAATATAATTTGCTCAGCGCTGAGCTCAACCATCTTTGACAAATTGCTTTCTATGGTGGGAACCACACACCACTACGTTAACGCGTGCCAAGTCAAATACCTATACAACGCATAATATACGACACTTTTTAAATTTTCACATATGTGTATTATAAATGTCTTTTTTTTTGTGTGTGTGTGGAAATATTCTAAATGTCTTTTTCAGTCTTCTTCTAAATAAGAATACAAAACAACCACTGTCAAACATCACATTACGCTACTTAATAAATTTTTATTTTAACCAAAAATAATGATGTCTCATAACTTTATAATTTAAGAAAATTTTGTCGGGTGTATAAGGATCTGTCCTTGTACGGATTTGGTAATTTCTTTGAAGGTTTCATTTGTTAGATTTTTTTTCCCTTAATTAAAATTTTAGATTAAAAGAGACAAGCCTTATACAAAATTAAAAAAACACCAACATCTTCAAAATCTTAAAACGAGATTAGGTATCGGAAAAGTTGAGAATTGAACCAAGTTTCGAGCATAAAGTTGGACTGAAAAAAATCGCCGGTAACCAAAAAATAAATGGGTGGTAATCTGGTCCACACGCATTCAATGTCAACTACCAACTATCAACTCCCGCACACCGCAACCATAGGTTCAAACCTAATCAATTGAAACTTAACCTTTTGTTGTCTGTTCTGTAGGAATTATTTTCAATTGAAAATTTGAAAAAAAATTATGTTTAGTTGATTGACTTAATATATAAATGAACTCGAACAACTGCAAAACAAAAAAGGTTTCAACAGATATAAATTAGTGCTTGTCTACCAGAGCAGTCGCAAAGCTTGAAATAAAATATTGACGGAGCCATACTAAACCTTTGAAGTCATCATATTATTTGTAAGAAATCAACGTTTCAGGTTATAATTTCTTAATCTTTTCATAATAGAATTGTTCTTGTAAAAAATGCAACTGTATATGATATCTATGTAGAGAGTTATGGGTAGCGATGTAAATAGATTAGGCTAGATTAGGCTTTGACTTAAATAGGTTAGGTCTGTGTAAAAAATATTGAATCTGGCCTGGCCTGATAGCCAGTGTAGACTCCAAATTATAAGTATGGCCTGATGTATATTTAAAAAATAAAAGTCTTGGCCTAGGCCTGATAGCCTGTTTAAGTTTATTAAACATTCAATAATTAAAAAAATAACTAAAATAATATTACTTTCTTATTCAAAATTATTAAAATAATAACTTTATTTATTTTATTTAAAATAAATAATATAATATAGGCCAGTCAGTAGACTTATAGGCCCGACATGTACAAAAAAATCTATGACTTGTTTTCTAAATAGATTTTTTTTAAAGTCTAGACTTATTTTTATTTTACCATTTATAATAGATCAAGTCTGATCTAATATAGGCTAGACTGTAAGCCTCTGTAGGCCAATCTAATACATCTACCTCCACTGGCCATGGGTAAACGAAAACAAGGAAGATTAAGTAGCAGACTGGTCAAACTTTCGCTTTTTCGTAGCATTGAAGTTTTATTATATTAACTTAATCTTTTTCCTATCTCCATTATCTTTATATTCTCTTATTTATTTAATTCTTAAGTTTTAGAGTTCATATAAAGTAAGGAACCTTTATATAAAACAATCCGATCTTAGTATAATACGATGAATTCGCATTAATCACGACTTGTTTCATTTTCAATTGCTTCTTTATAACTTTTCCAAAATTAAAATATTTTTTATTGCTTTAAAATCTCTTGTACCAAATATATCTATACAATATTTTTTTTTTTTTTTGATAACAATCTATACAATATTTTGATACATTTGTATATGCTTCACTCATAATTTGTTAATCGAACAAAATCCACCATGACATAGTTAAATTTTGATTTAAATCTTATGAGCCATATATAAGCCCAACTAATTTGTATTTATGGCATGAAATTGAACCAAATCTACACAAAAAATTTCTTTATTTCCTTTTTCTGTCTCGTCAAGATTAATCATTAATTATTTGAGAGATTAAAGTTGCTCCTCTGAAGAAGTATTTTATTTTGTAAATTTAAACATTTATTACTGTATAGACCTCTTAATTAACTAGCAAATTTCTTGTGTATTGTACAAGTATTCTTGTGTGATGAACAAATTTTGTCACGTTAAAATCTACTTTTTATCCAATTTTGAAATCCCAATTCAATTCTTCTTATCCTATCTTATTTACTTTAGTTGCCATATATTGATATTTAGATAAACATCAAATGTAATTGTCATTGACTAGAAAACAAAACAAACTTTACTATGTTTAAATGTACTTTCTATCTGAGTTTATTCTTTTATATCTATTCTATATACTTCATATTTTTATATCTTTTAAACTAATGCAAACATTATCTTTCAACAAAGTCAGGGAAGAAAATAACAGACAACTCCTGTAATGACATGAAGGGTGATGTCAAACATGATTGTTAAACACTCTATGAGTAATACTAGTAGTGGTGGAGCTACTTGGGGCTATCTTGTGTCTTGGAACTAGTTAGTTTTAAACTTTTTAGAATTTGGTATAAGTGAGGCTAAAATTTGGCAATTATGCAAAATAGATAAAACAATGACACAAACTAAAATTTTGGGGGACAATTTTTTGGCACGAGCTAAAAAAATTTTGTGGCTCCACCACGAAATACTAGTAGTTATTTTTTAAAAGGTAAAAATAGATTGTCCCCTCACTTCACGGCTAGATAATGAGTAAGAAATACTTATCTTTCTCCTAAACAAAATTATGTAATGTACTTATAACTCATTACACATTTTATTTGAATGTCAACTAAGATTGTTCAATCATTTGATAGCTAGAATTTTTTTTTCTCATGAGGCCAAAGTTTTTCTTTTGATAAATAGTCACTATGACTCAAATTTAATAGAATTCAGTAGTTATCACGTAATGTTTTATTTTATTTTATTTTATTGTTTTCAATAATAACTATTGAACGGTTAATAGTACCATATTTGTCTGATTGATTGATAGTAGACATGGATAGTTATGACGTGAGTGATGATCACTCAAAATGATCAATAATAATTATTTAGTAGTCAATCCCATGATATTTGTTACGAGAGTAGTCGGTCAATTTCGATTGCTCATAAGGATAGTAAAATCTATATCCTTTCGATTTTTCTGGATAACCAATGAAATAACCACTGATAAGTCTCTTGCTGGGACACTTATGAGTACACTGACCACCATGAAATTTGATGGTTCGCGTACTATGCATGAGCATGTTATTGAAATGAGAAGCATTGCGGCAAAATTGAAATCATTGGGAATGGTTGTGGATGAGAACTTCCTGGTGCAGTTCGTATTGAACTCATTACTGTCTGAGTATGGTCCTTTCCAAATGAACTATAATACCATGAAAGATAAATGGAATGTGCATGAATTGAACAGTATGCTAGTTCAGGAGGAAACCAGACTCAAGAATCATGGAGCTCATTCCATCAATTATGTAAAGCATTAAGGAGCTGAAAAGAATAAAGCTAAGAAGCATGAAAAGAAAGGAGGAGGAGGAGGACCCCTTAAGGTTAATGAGGCCTCTTCTTCCAATATCCACAAAAAGGAAAGTAATGCAAAGATGAGGTGCCATTTCTGTAAAAAGGAAGGGCATTTCAAAAAGGACTTCCTGAAACGTAAGGCTTGGTTCGAAAAGAAATGTAAGCCTAGTGCTTATGTATGTTATGAATCAAACCTGCTGAAGTTCCTTATAATACTTGGTGGATTGATTCTGGTTGTACTACTCATGTTTCTAATACAATGCAAGGATTCCTTATGACCCAAACCACAAAGCCAAATGAAAAGTTTGTCCTTATGGGCAATAGAGTGAAAGTTTCGGTGGAAGCTGTTGGGACTTACCGTTTAATTCTCGACAGTGGTTTTCATTTGGACTTATGCGAAACTTTGTATGTCCCTAGTATATCTAGGAATTTAGTTTCAATCTCCAAACTTGATGTTGCTGGATACTCTTTTAAATTTGGTAGTGGTAGTTTCAGTTTGTACAAGCATAATCATTTGATTGGTAATGGTACTTTATGTGATGGATTATATAAATTATGTCTTGATAATCTTTATGCTGAAACGCTTATGACTCTGCATCATAATGTTGGTACTGAACGTACCTTAATTGATGAATGTTCCGCTTACTTGTGGCACAAACGTTTAGGACACATTTCCAAAGAAAGAATGAAAAGATTGGTAAATAATGAAATCCTTCTGGATTTGAATTTTACTGATTTAAATGTTTGTGTGGATTGTATTAAAGGAAAACAAACAAAACACACAAAGAAAGGAGCCACAAGGAGCACTCAGCTTCTTGAAATTATACACACTGATGTATGTGGTCCGTTTGATGTTAATGCTTTCAATAAAGAAAAATATTTTATCACTTTCATTGATGATTATTCACGTTATGGTTATGTCTATTTGCTGCATGATAAGTCTCAAGCCGAAAATGCTTTGGAGATTTATATTAATGAAGTTGAAAGGCAATTAGACAGAAAGGTGAAGATTATCAGGTCTGATAGGGGTGGTGAATATTATGGAAGGTATGATGAAAGTGGACAACATCCGGGCCCATTTGCTAAATTTCTGAAAAGCGTGGTATTTGTGCTCAATACACAATGCCCGGTACACCGCAACAGAATGGTGTATCAGAAAGGCGTAATAGGACCTTACTGGATATGGTTAGGAGTATGTTAAGTAATTCTTCTTTACCTGTTTCATTGTGGACTTATGCTCTAAAAACTGCCATGTACGTATTAAATAGGGTTCCTAGTAAGTCAGTTCCAAAGACTCCTTTTGAACTTTGGACTGGAAGGAAACTTAGTATAAGACACCTGCATGTTTGGGGTTGTCAGGCAAAGATTGGATACTACAATCCGCAATAAAAGAAAATGGATGCAAGGACAATCAGTGGTTATTTCATTGGTTATCCAGGAAAATTGAAAGGGTATAGATTTTATTGTCCTTATCATACTACAAGGATTATTGAATCTGTAAATGCAAGGTTCATTGAGAATGGTGAAGTTAGTGAGAGTGGAACACCACGTAAAGTGGATATTCATGAAGTGAGAGTACAAGTTCCATTACCTCGTAGCTCTAGTAAATTTATTGTTCCTCATGCTATTGAACCAATCAATAATAACGAAGGACGAGTTAATGATCCCACTACTCATGAAGAAATCATTGTTGATGAATCAAATGAACCCATAGTAGAATAACCACAACAAATTAAATAGCATTAAGAATATCTCAAAGAGAAAGGAGACCTGATATTTCTAATGATTATGTGGTATATCTACAAGAGTATGATTTTGACGTGGGTATTCAGGATGATCCAGTAATGTTTTCACAAGCCATGAATGGAGAAAATGGTGATAAGTGGTTAGATGCCATGAAAGATGAGTTGAAATCTATGGAACAAAATAAGGTCTGGGATCCTGTTGAGTTACCAGAAGGGTGCAAAAGAATTGGTTGTAAATGGGTCTTTAAGACCAAACGTGACTCTCATGGTAACTTGGAACGTCATAAAGCTAGACTAGTTGCAAAAGGATTCACTCAGAAAGATGGCATTGACTATAAAGAAACTTTTTCACCAATTTCAAAGAAGGATTCTTTAAGAATCATTATGGCATTGGTGGCTCATTATGATCTAGAGTTACACCAAATGGATGTGAAAACTGTCTTTCTAAATGGAAATTTAGATGAAGATGTGTACATGACCAACTAATGGGGTTCATAGAAAAGGGTAAAGAGCACATGGTGTGCAAACTTAAGAAGTCAATATACGGACTTAAACAAGCTTCACGGCAATGGTATCTTAAGTTTAATGATACTGTTGTTTCTTTTGGATTAAAAGAAAACATCGCTGATCGATGTATATATCTGAAGATCAGTGGAAGCAAGTTTATCTTATTGATTATGTATGTTGATGATATTTTGCTTGCAACTAACGATCTTGGTCTTTTAAATGAGACTAAGAAGTTTCTCTCTAGTAATTTCGAAATGAAAGATATGGGTGAGGCAACTTATGTGATAGGAATAGAAATATTCCGTGATAGATCACAAGGACTGCTAGGTTTGTCTCATAAAGCATACATTAATAGAGTTCTAGAGAGATTCATGATGGAAAACTGCTCATCATCTCCAGTTCCAATTCAGAAATGAGATAAATTTAGTCTTATGCAATGTCCTAAAAGTGAATTGGAACGAAAAGAAATGGAAGCAATTTCGTATGCATCATTAGTTGGGAGCTTAATGTATGCTCAGACTTGTACGAGACCAGATATTAACCTTGCAGTTGGGATGTTGGGTAGATACCAAAGTAATCCCGGTATGGATCATTGGAAAGCTGCAAATAAAGTTCTGAGATATTTGCAAGGAACTAAAGGTCACATGCTTACTTATAGAAGGTCTAACAACCTTGAAGTGATTGGATACATATATTTAGATTTTGCAGGATGCGTAAACACAAGAAAGTCTACATGTGGTTACCTGTATCTTTTAGCTGAAGGAGCTATATCATGGAAAAGTGCAAAGCAGACTGTAATAGTTGCGTCCACTATGGAAGCTGAATTTGTGGCATGCTTTGAAGCCACGATTCAGGCTAAATGGCTACGGAACTTTATTTCAGGGCTTGGATTGGTCGACAATATTGAAAAGCCGCTGGAAATTTATTGTGATAATTTCGCAGCAGTCTTCTTTTCTAAAAACGACAAGTATTCCAAAGGTGCTAAACATATGGAATTAAAGTACTTTGCCGTTAAAGAAGAGGTTCAAAAACTTAGAGTGTCTATAGAGCATATTAACACCGATTTTATGATAGCTGATCCCTTTACGAAGGGATTACCGCCCAAGACATTTACTGATCATGTATGTAGAATGAGCATTATGTCAACTAATGAATGATGATAATTATTGTTATGTATTAAGTATTGACACTCTGAGCTCATTGATGAATATATGTTTCTGATATTGTCTTGTTTTCAATTTATGTATGCATGCAAGTATATTTGATGATATTGAAAATGTTTATGGTCCGTTATGAAGACATTATTGTTGGACATAATGTGTACTTCCTATTAAAGTATTAGGAAGAAGAGTCAATATAGTGGTACATAGAAGGGACTATGCCGACTTGATAGCATACAACTGTCATAACTCATGTTGATTTTATTACTAATAATGAATTATGATGAGGTCAATGTATGGAACCTTTAGCCTAGTAAATGCACGTTATAATGAATATTGATTAAATCATGAAGGGACACCTCATGACACGAGCCAAGTGGGATAATGTAAAACTATTTGTCTCATGTGTAATATTATGTGTCAGTTGGTTTAATTAATAAAAGGGCATTATGGTAACTTGACTATTAAGGGAAGTTAGTAAAAGCATAACTGCTGATAGGTGCAGTTATATAAGAGTCATATGATCAGTTTTCTGATAAGGGTGTCTGACAGAAAATAACGTTCCATCTGGGTCTACCTATGAAAGTTGTATCATATCCCTATCAAAGAAGATACAAGAATAGTGAAGAGTTAAGGCTCAGAGAAAGGATTCTACTGGAAAAGATCTTCTGCATTAATGGATAAATGTATGTTTATGTGAAACTCATGAATTCTAAAGGTCCTCTGTCATGTTCTTGAATGATTATTGTTGAACATGAATTATTGAATTACTGATGAAATGCTTACAACAATATCTATATTCAAAAACTATTATTCATCTTTGATCCATTTGTATTTGCCTCCTCGCAGCTATTATGTAAACTGGTAAAGAAAATCTTTGAATGATCAAAATTATAATTATTGAATGGGTTTGTAATACAATATTTGATATTTGTCATTAACAACAATAATTATTGAGTGGTCAATATTATGATATTTGTTTTAATTGATACTAGTCATGAACAATTATGATGTAAATGGTCATTACTCATCTTTGAGTGACCGATAATAATTATTCAATGATATTTATTTTAACAGTTATTGATTACTCCTGATCTTTCTTATATTTTAATATTTAATAATATGATACTATGATTAAAGACTATTATTCATCTTTTATCTATTAGGGGGCGTTTGGTTGAGGAGAATTTTTTTGAATACTAGGGAGATATAATTGATAGGAAAATGGTTGAAAAGTGAGATAAAGTGAGATAGGTAGGAAAATGTAAAAAAAAGTTGTTTGGTGGGGAAAAACTTTACTGGAGAAATTAGGTAACTTTTATGAAATCTATATTTGGTTGGAAGTAAAATATAGATGGAAAAACAAGTTGGTATTACGAAAATAACCCTGATTTTAATTTTTTTTTACGGTGGCATACTACAAACAGAGTTGTTGCTCTCTCTTGGAAGGCAGTGATCAATGGAATCAAACAGAGCAGAGTAATATTTCAAAGCATTGCACACTCTTGTTTCCAACCTGACCTCATTGTGTTGTGCTTCTTGCTCTGCCACAACCACCATTGTAGGATTTGTGCTGCGAATGAGCCCCAAAAAAACCCTCAAAGCTCCTCCGCTCCTATCATAAAGCGTCTTGTGTAGCTGCAGAACACAATTCACAGCCACGCTTGTAGTCATGTCAAGGCCAGGCTGTAACCAAAAATTTCCAGCACCCATTTGAGCCAAACTCAAAGCTTCCCCTCCTCCTCCTTCCAGAACATCATCACTGCTACCCTTTTTTCTCTTTGCTTTGTTGGGAGAAGACTCGTGCTCTGCGTGTTCATCGAGGGTACGCTAGTCTTTTGGTTAAAAGCCAATGTCAGCAAATAGCTTGCTTTTCACCAATACCACATGATCAAAGGGAAATTTTCGCCGGGTATCTCCATGAAAATAGATATGCATCTTGGTTTGGTAACATAGTGATTTAGGTAAGTATGGAAGTTGGCTCAACCAAACATGGTGTAGGGATATTTCCACTTCTCACTACCCATCTATCTCAACATTTTCCCCCAACAAAACACACCCTTAGTGATTACCTCCTCCTCGCGACTACAATGTAAATTGTTATAATTAATTTTTGAATGATAAATTGTAATTATTAAATGATTAATATCGTATTGTTGATTTCTATCAATCTACTTATTATAATTTAGGGTTTTTAGGGTAAAAACTAATCTTATGTTGCATAAAATAATGTACCTCATATTCTGAAACAAAATCAAGGCGGGACTCATCTTGATTTTCTTTTTTAGTGGGTCCCATCTTTATTTTATTTACAATATGTGTTACATTATCTTATACAACATAAGATTAGTTTTATCCTATAATTTATAGAATTATATTTATTAATTAATTATTAATTCTCAACAAATTATAATTATCAAATTAGTAAAAATTAACAATTAATATATAAGGGTTTGATGTTTGTCCTTTTAAAGAACATAATGTATGTCATTTTAAAGAGAGACAGACACAGGGAATAGAAATCATGGAAGAGAAAGTGAGTGCTTTTTTTTTAATTTAAATTTTAATTAGAATTTTATGTCTCTCTCTTAAAATGAAGTAATTTTATAACATTTAAAACAACAAACACTTTTTCCCTTATATAATAAACAAAGATAGATTATAAGTATATCTTTTTTCTATTTTAATATCAAATAGAGAATGATTTTGTTGTTTTGGGCCTTGAGTGGAAGAAACCCAAACCCACTGGGTTGTGCAAGTGTCACCATTACTTTCACTTTCTTCAATTCTATTCTATTCTATTGAATGAGTATTCCTTCACTTAATCAGAAGCAGAAGCACCCTCCCTCCCTCGCTTTCTAATTTTTCTGTTACGTTTACACCCAAAACCCTAACACCTCACCCCATGGATAGCCTACAAGCCACTTACAAAGACGAAGAAGATGAAGAAGACGATGCGCCACCAACAACCACCGCCACCTCCGCCGCCGTGGGCGGAGGAGGAGGAGGTACCGATACCGAATCAATAGATGTGCCTCCCGTCACCGCCAGCACACCCTCCGACACCCCTACCGAAGCCCAGAACGACCTCAGATCAGAGCCTGACCCTTCCGATGACCTCTCCGACGACGAAGCCGCATCCGACGGCTCTGCGGATGCGAAGAAGTCGTCGCCGAAATCGAGCAGAGAAGAAGACGAAGACGAACCCCCTCCGAAGAAGCAGAAGCAACTTTCGTCTCTGACCGGAGGAGTGAAGGAGGATTCGCCTGCATTGATCGACGGAAACAACAACAACGGATCGAGCAATGCCGCCGTTACTACGCCGATGAACGGCGGAACGGGGTCGAATTTGAAGAAATCGAAGAAGAAGAACAACAATGTGTGGGTGACGAAATCGACGAGGAAAGGTAAGAAGAAGAGTAAGGGGAACAATAACAACAACAACAACCACACGAATGGGGAAGACACCGTTCTGATAGCCCCTGTTCAGAGGTTCCCGGACAAGAGCGACGACACGCCGGAGATGAAGATTTGCTTGTCGAAGGTGTACAAAGCGGAGAAGGTGGAGTTGAGTGAGGACAGGATGAGTGCAGGGAGCACCAAGGGTTATAGAATGGTGAGGTCAACGAGAGGGGTTTTGGAAGGAGCATGGTACTTTGAGATAAAGGTTGTCAAATTGGGTGAGACTGGCCATACTCGATTGGGATGGTCAACTGAGAAAGGTGATTTGCAGGCACCGGTTGGTTATGATGGGAATAGTTTTGGGTATAGGGATACTGATGGGAGTAAGATACACAAGGCTTTGAGAGAAAAGTATGGAGAGGAAGGGTACAAGGAAGGTGATGTTATTGGCTTCTATATCAATTTGCCCGATGGAGACAAGTATGCGCCCAAAGCACCACGTTTGGTCTGGTATAAAAATCAACGATATGTTCATGCGCAAGATGCTAAGGAAGATCCACCCAAAGTAGTGCCTGGTCAGTATTATAATTTATCTTGTTCAACTAAGAAACTAAAATTTTAACTTGGTACATGTACTCGTACCCCTTCCATTACAATGCTGAACAATAGGACTGATAGACTTGCTACATGTTGATCGATATTTAACTGTAGATTCTAATACTTGATTGGTTGCTATTTTTTATTTATTCGAGGGGCAAATTAATAGTTCATTTTCTTAGGCTTTGTTTTGGAGTTTGGAGGGGAGGGGAGGGAAGGGAAGGAAAATTGAGGGTATTTTCTCCCCTTGTTTGGGAGTTAAAACCCCCCAAAATGGGGAACTTTAATTTTAAGAATAAGAAGGGTTTTGGAGAGTTTTGTGAAATTCCTCAATTCCTTCCCCTCACTTTTTAAAACTCACAAACAAGGGAAGGGATTAATTAAATCCTCCCCTTCCTTTCCTTTCCTTTCCCTCCTAAAACTAACTCTCAAACAAGCCCTTAGAGGATGGGGACTGGGGAGGGGGAGATTGACTTGACAATCACTTTTTTAGCACTGGTTCGCCTGATTGTGATTAGGTTATGGAATCCACTATCTGTTAAAATGCTAAAGTTTGTGAAACTGATACAAGTCTAATTAAAATGGTGTATACTAGGAAGAATAGAACTGAGAATTATGGAGTGGCGCTAGGTAGTGACTCTGTTACACAGTATATTTTGGAAAGTCCAGCTTGCAGCATCTGATTGGAGGGAAGAGGGGAAAACTGTCATTAGGTTGGTTTAAAAGCAAGGATTAGCTGAAAGGGGGGGGGGGGGGCTTGATTGAATAGCTAATTGGCCTTTTTTTAATATTATTCTTTAATAGATTATTTTGTTCTAATAATATTCATAAATTTTCTTTTTATTCTATTTCAATTAGAAAAGACAAATAAAAAATAAATTCTTTCTTTTCGGTGTCCTCTCGTAAAAGAATTAAGATCTTCATAGTTTTCATAGGCTATCTTCTGATTGTTTCAGATAATGAATCGAGAGATGGTAAGAATTAGGTTGGATGGAAACAAGGGTATGAGTATGCCAGATGTATTAAGGAGATCTTGGTTCTCGCAAATAACCCTTATCCTTTTGTAATTTGTTATTTCTCGCTGTTTCTAAACAACTGAATAGTAATTGTATTGAATCAGAAACAGCGAGAATTAGCAAATTACTGAATGATAAGGGTTATTTGAGAGAACCCTGCTCTCCTACAGCACCTTGCTGCGCAATTTCACCCAATACATGCTTGCCCACCCCTTCAGCTAGTCCTAGCTTTTAAACAAACCTAATAAATGAATTGGGCTCTTCCATCCAATCAGATGCTGCCAGCTGGACATTCCAGAATATACTGCGTAACATACTAACTTCCTAGCGCCACTCCACTGTTCACAATTCTATTCTCGCTAGGTCACACCCTTTTAATTAGATTTGTATCAGAAACTAAATATAGCCAAGTTTTTGAGCAGTGTTGTCAATGAAAAGTGGCGGCCAAAAATCCACCATAGATGTATCATGCATGGTGCTGCTGCCAATGGTTGAATAGTAAATTTATTTGTTTGCATTTTTGGCTGATGGTTAGAGTTATTAGATGACGGGCCTCTAGAGCCATTTACGGAAGTTTATAAATTTAACTATAAGGGGAAGGAGGGGGAAAATAAGGGTCTGAGGGGAAATAACAAACTGAAGGCTAAGAGTGTGAGAAGTTAGTTAGTGAGAATGCCACATGGAGAGCAGTAAATGGAGAAGGGAATTTGGGAGGTGGTGAGTATGTTGATTTGGTTGGAGAAAAGGGAGATATGAGGGGATGAAATGGGGGGTGGGAGATATAGGGAGTTTTATCTGCAAGGGTGGTTTAGTTGCTGAATTTAGGGGTGATTCAGTAGCTGGAGTCTCTGTTCCTTCGAGTCTTGAATTGCAGTAGTATTGTTCATTTTGTTATTGTATTTCTTCTGTTTTCTGTATGGATCCTCGAGTTGTTGAGGGTCTGTTATAGGACACTGGTTATAATTTGTGTGTAAGGAGCTTGCCTCCTTTTATTTTTGATAATTCTGATATTTCTGGTACCATCATTAGACAATAAGACTGTTAAATACATTATGAAAGTTGTTGCAATTTGATCATAATTTGATTCTATCGGCATTCCTGCCGCATCTCTGTCTTAGTGTATATGCTGTTTTGAATTCCTCAACCTGAATATTGACTGATTGGAAGTAAAGGGTGCTTGTCATTGACTCCTTGGGAACCTTGATAGCAAATCAGATTTTGTAAGATCCCATTAGTCGTGCTTCTTACAATTGAAAATGTTGTGGACATTGAATAATTACTTCCCTTGCATATAGTTCAAATGTTGAATTTCCTTTGCTGTAAGTTGTATTTTTAATTATCCAATTTATGAAACTCGGTTTCAATTATTGTATTTCCTGTGCAGGAAGTGAGATGTCTTTCTTTAAGAATGGTGTATGCCAAGGTGTTGCTTTCAAGGATCTTTACGGCGGTCGTTACTATCCTGCTGCTTCATTGTTTACTCTCCCTAATGAACCAAACTGCACAGTCAAGTTCAACTTTGGTCCTGACTTTGAATTCTTTCCTGAGGATTTCAATGAACGGCCAATTCCCAGGCCAATGATTGAAGTTCCTTATCATGGTTTTGATAATCGAGTTGAAAATGGAGAGTCTAATGAGAAGAAATCCTAGAAAGAGTGATGTGGGTTGATTTATTATTAAGTATATGTGCTGCACAGATGGAAGAGTTCATATTCTGCTCTAATTTTAGTTGGTATTTAATTTGACTCACAAATGACTAGATTAGTGTTGTAAACTTTAGAGAGAAGAGAAATTTTCCATGTGAAATACATAAAATTTTCGCGAGTTCAATCAGATATTTTGTATTCTCTTTGGCATTGTTTTTCTCAATATTTTTGCCACCTATTATATTTAACTTTCATCATGCACATATCCTTTGTTTGATACCTCCACAAAAAAAATAAAAAATAAAAGAAAGAAAGAAAAAGAAATAACGACAAGCGAGCCTTAGCTCCCTTGGTAGTCCAGACTACATGCAATCACCCCCCCCTCTAATTAGAATCAAGCTCCTGATGAAATGATTTAGGCAAGTGCCTAAGTACAATGCGGAACAGGAACTCTGAGAACACAAATCTTATTGGAAAAAGTTCTGGAAAAAATTAAAGCTCCTGAACGTGCGAGGTTCTTTCTTTGATTGGTCTATTTTAGCAGATTAACCCCTAGAAAAGAGCTAAGTGGAATGGAAGTGACTCAACTTCTGCTACTGTGGAAACCTTGAGTTTATTATTTTTGTGCTCAGGCCAATAAAGTTTGGAAAGTCTTGTACCCACTTGAACAAAAAGTGGGTGAGAGCCAATCTAGCTGGTGCTTGCCTTTTGTTAGCAATTTCAATCTGTTTGTTTAATATTATTTTTCTTGAAAAGCTTTTTTTTTTTTTTTTCTAAAAAAAACACGCTTTGTTTATTATCATGGATGTATTATTTACTAGACTGGAAAGTAATTAAAACTAGACTTATATAGTGCAGTATGTGTTGATTGAGTTGTGTCAAAGCTTGATCAGGTGTGATTTTGATTTGCTGGAAAGAAATTAAAACTAGACTTATATAGTGCAGTGTGTGTTGATTGAGTTGTGTCAAAGCTTGATCAGTCTAGTAAATAACATGAATGGATTTACCTCACACAACCACTTGTATGTAAGTTGATTTCTGGTTTTATATCTTGCACTGGAATGTGTTGAAACTCAAATCAGAAATATTAACTACGAGTGTATGTTGGAAAACACTTGCAGATATTCGAGTTCTGGTTAACTGTTTGACTTTGGTGTAGCATCGTTTCAGCAATTCTGGTGACAATTACATTAATGGGGTAATTGATATTCAATCCTTCCCATCTTTGATCTTTTCATCAAATCTTCTTACTCAATGCTTCTTTTTACTTGTTTACTATTTTATAACTTCATCCTCTCACCATTCCACTCACGTGACTTATTTTTACATTAATGTGATTCTTTTACCAATCACTGCTTATCTTCTCCCATTAATAATCCTTTCTTAAGGCTTTATAACCAATCTAATGCGAAATTAGAGATATTTCACGAGTTTAATTCTTTTGGCAAACTATTTACCAATTTAATACGAGTGAAACACGTATGAAGAATATGTGTGTTTAATTTACAATAACCCCATGCGCGACTTATGCAAAAGTCAAAACGCACCTGTCATGTGTCATTGTCTGCAAGATGCATTGCAATGTCGAGTATACAACTTGCATTGTGTTGATTTTTGAACAAGTCGTGCATGGAGATAATGTGCAACTTAAACACACATTCTTCATGTGCATTTTACTCGCGTTAAATTAGTAAATAATTTACCAAAAAAAATTAAACCGGTGAAATATAAAAGCCCTTTCTTAATTTTCAGACAACACATTAAGAATTACAAAACAGGACAATAGTACAGCATATAAAATTAACATAAAAACACAGTATCAATTTTTTAAGATTTAGCATGGAATCATTGTAAACATAGTATAATATTATCACTTATCTAATTATTTTGGTATTCTCACTTGCTTTAACATAAAAATTAAAAAAAAAAAGTAAAAGAAAATATAGCCAAGAATACACCAAGTGTCTGTAGAGTATATCAAACATGAATAAGTGTCTTGTACAACCACTCTTTTGAAGTGTACAACAGAGTGTTTCCCATTATATAATATAATATTCGAGGTATGATGTGTGTTTCTTTTTGTGTTTGTATCAGGAAGTGATGCTTCTATTGAATTGGGGAGTTGAGACCCTCTTGAGAAGACAAGGGATGCAGAGATTGGTGCCTCTTGGAAGGGAAAGATGGTGCTTTCCTGAACGAAGGCCTCTTCTTGATACGTTGCAGAGTTTGCTTGGCATAGATACTATGCAAAAAAGGTGCAGCTCTCTCCTTAAATTTCAGAATGAAAAAGAAAAGAACTCTACACAATATGAGGAGGACCATAACTGCAGCTAAGTCCCACCATTTTGAGTAATCAACTTGCATGCCAAGCATGGTTGTAAGGACGATTTCTCCTTTCAGTTTTGGGCCACCAGGTACTAAAGGATCAAACTCCAGCCCAATCATGTCATTCTTATAAGCTCCCTGCATTCCCCACAATCAGTAGGTAAGTTGAACAAATTGCACTAGCTATGTTATATGCCTTACACATTAATTAAAGGAGAATAATCCGTTTACAATTTTTTTTTACAAATTACATTAAGTATGACCGGTCATACACTCTTGATTGAAGTATGACCGGTCATATTTAGTGTAGTTTGTAAACAAAAAGTTTGTAAATATAACCAATTTGTTAACAAGTTGAGAGAGATATACAAACGACTTAGTTGTCATTTGATATCCTTTTGATCATGTACTTTATATTTTCTTTCTTATTGGACATGTTTGAGAATGGTGTTGCTCCTGAATTTACCTCCAATCCCCATGCTGCATAATTTATGTATGAAATTGGGTAACGCCAGAAAATTTTTGGAAGATCATGGATCTGACGAAAATAGCCAGCAGTCATCATCATAAGACCCTGCACACATATTTTAATCAGCAACAGTTATTAGTGTTCTTAAATTGTTAATGAAAAATAAGCTTACAGTTAATAGTTTAAACTTACGATATATCCTGCTCCAATTATCACTCCCATGAGGAAGTTGGGAACCAGTGAAGCTATAATCATCATGGAACTCTCCACAACCGCAATGCAACCAATAAGATCCAGGCAGATATACAAAAGATGCGAAAACTCAGGACGAAACTTAACCATATAGTAGGTTATAGTTGCAGAAGCAATGGACATCACTGCCACAAAGGGAAAGGAAGATAAAAAATTTGATAGAATGTAAACTGCAATGCCATAATACCCATTGAGCCTTTCTTTGTAGAAGACCTGTATCATGAAAGAAAGAATCAAGTACTGAAAAACTAAATACCATAATTGCTTTATCATAAATTGTATCAACATTTCATACCTTCATTTCTTCTATGAAGGATGGGAAGCCTCCTATGGCCATGAATGTCATGAAACCTGATATAAAAGCACCACACCCTCCTCTTGCAAAAATGGCTCTATAACTTGATCCAACTTCAAAAAAGATTGTTCCAACACACAAAGATAAGGCGACATAGATTATTATCCTTATCCAGTAGTACCCTACATCTCTAGACATGTTCACGAAAGATCTATGGGTCAGTGTTGATAGTTGCTTCCACCATTTGGCTTGGCTCTTGATGTTACTTTCAGAATCATGTCCTTCCTGTAACACGATTCTCTGGCCTTCATATATTGATATAAAATGTTCCTTTTATCTAAGGGACCAACCCCATCCCACAAATATGTTTCTAATGACACACCATCACTTTTTTTTTCCCAATATCTATACAAAGTAGCTGAAGTTGCAAACTCTTCTTTACTAAGTTGGAACTTGAGAAATAACATATATTCTTGAAAAGGACAAGAGATCTAAAGAGCTTAAATTGTAATTCTAAAGTCTGATAAAACAAAAAAAGAAAGGCTTATAATGCCTAGTTGGCTAGCTCTAACAATTTCAGCTCATATGTAGAACCTGGTGTTCTTTTTTTTTTCTGTAAATACTAGTAATTATAACATACTCAGATTAAAGGGCTACTTACAATGTTTGAGAATTCTTTGATTCTTGCTCTTGCAGTAGTTGCATACTCTGACCATCGGTAATTCTCTATGAGTATTGCTTTGATTGCTGCAGTTGATAAGTTCATTAAGGATGCTGTTAATGATTTTTGTTCCTGTACTCAAAGGAAGAGAGAAGCTAGTGAGATAAACAATTTTCCAAGGAAGTTATTTTAAGAGAAGATGGAGAAATATTACTGGAATGACTAGCTAAGTATTAATATGTCCCAATGATCAAAATATCATGTTATATATATATATATAATATTATATTCTCTTAAAAATAATTTAATCTCTCAAGTTATTATCTTTTACAGGAAAACACGTGATTTCTTTTAAATTTTAATTTAGATTTTTTAAAATTAATTATGCATTCTTTTTTATATTTTTAAATATTTTTATTTAATTATATTTTTCAAATTTTTCTTAAATTTAAAAATATCCTAATGTTTCAAAGCATGTTCTTGACTAAGATATAATTGTTGAAAGGGTAAGTATTTGATTGTTCAGAGCCAACTGATACTTGACAGAAGTTACATATATGTAAGCCTCTTTTAGAACTTCTATGATCTTTTGAGGATCCTAATAATTAATATGTTCCAGCTAGCTAGATAAAGTTTCTTTAGCATCAAGTCCATCTTTAAATTAAAATTGCATTTATGCAATTAGAAGGGAAAACAAAATGAAGAGTCTTAAAACGGCAGCATATTAAAGCAGCAGGAAAAAAAAACTAAGGACAGAAAATAAAGAAAGAAGTAGAGCCTCAATAAAATTTAAAAAATGAACAAATTACTATAAAACTTGTGAATAAATAAAACAAATTGTTAATTAGGACATATGTACATGTATTCTCTGGGAGGCCATCATGGTCGTTGTGACAGTGTCAAAGTCTGAATTAATACAACGGAGGAAATGATCAGAAGGGTTTCTTCTACTTGGACATGGGAATCCTGCTTTGGCAAAGAACTGCAGAAATAGATGGATAAGTTATATCAGGGTTTTAACTTACTAATATTCCAAACACATGGTTTTGTTATAGCAAAACACATCAATTTGCATTGAGGGGGAAACACATTATTAAATTTGAGTATGCATCTTCCCTCAAATGAAGTACTACTAAAGTTCCATGAGCATATATATATATATGAATAATAGATGTACCTCAACTGCCTTTTCAGCTGCTCCAAAATATATAGTTTGACCCCCAGAAAGCAGAAAGAGATCATCAAAGAGTGCAAAAACCTCACTACTCGGTTGATGTATAGAAGAGATAACAGTCTTCCCATCATGAGCTATGTTTCTCAATGTTTGGGTAACAAAATATGCTGAGGCACTATCAAGACCACTGGTGGGTTCATCAAGGAACAAGAGGCAAGGCCTTGTAAGGATTTCAAGTGCTATGCTTAGTCTTTTCTTTTCACCACCGCTTATACCTCTTAAGTGCCAATTCCCTATAAGCCTATCAGCACAATCTTGAAGACCCATCTCCATAATTGTTCCCTCAACAATGTCATTTACCTCTTTTTTGGTCATGGTAGCTGGAAGCCTTAGATTAGCTGAGTAAGATATTGTCTCTCTAACTGTTAGTGTTCCCAACAATGTGTCTTCTTGTGTCACATAAGCCTAGTTGTGGTAGATAATAATATGTCATGAGGACATTAACAAGAAAAATAAAATAACTAGAGATTAATTCATAAAGTTGAAAAATGCCATTTGGTGCCTTCTTTTATTATCAAAGGAGATTTAAAGGCCAAAAACCAGTAACAACAAACTTCCAACTAGAATATGATGTTGTTTACTTACTACAACCCCACGGTCTAGTCTTCCTTTCTTTCCATTTAAAAACACATTTCCAGACATGATAACATTTCCGGAGAGTCTACCTGCAACAAGTCCCAATTATCTGATGTTAAAGTTCATAACAGGATTATTCATAATTAAGATTCTGAACAATATCAACACATGCAGTTAGCTTACAAATTATTTTTCCAAAACAGTATATGGCCTTTCTTTGAGACTCTTGACCCTTAGTCTTTACCTACCATTTTCTTTTCTTTTTTAACTAATGCATAGTCAAGCATATAAAAGCATTTTGCTGAGGCTTCTGTTTGGAGAATACAATGATTTTACATTTATTTTCATTTTTCAGCATAAGCACTAAAAGGTTCTTTTATAACCAAAGTCCGTGACAAATAGTCAGACAGTCATAAAGTCCTCCTTGCTAAAGGGTAGATGCTATTCAATTGTCAATAAATGAAATGTGTTTTTCCAGAGAGGAAAGGGATGTGCCATAGTGAGTAGAACTCATTTGTTGGGCTTTGGAGAGATTTTCATCAAGGCACATGTATAAGCTTTGTTTCAATCCTTGAAATACATACATACATAAATGGGGACCATGTGTGGGTAAACCTAACGGCTAATTTTAGCTATCTTAAATTAATCTTTAAAATTCTAAGGTTTTGCTTCACTGTTTGAAATGATATAAAAAAAATGGGAGGGTATTTAATGGCTTCATTGTTCATTTTTACCCTCATGGGTCAATCTACAGTACCTTCAATCGTACACTGTGACAATGTTTCCTTGAATAAATGGATGGCCCACAACGTTATTTGTTTTTTTTTCTTTCTTCCTTTCCTTTTGGCTTCTCTAGGTTGGTAAGCCATTTACTTTTCTATGATATCTTTCAAGTTTCGACTCTTTAAATTGGTTAGGAGACTAACGAGTCAGGGATAAAAATATGGGTTTGTCGTTTCTTCTTTTGCTGCTGACGAGAAAAGTTGCAGCAAATTATTAACACTAGGATATGGGGTCGTATCCTAGCTTAAAAAAAAAAACACATCAGGATTCAGACGCGTATCCTAATAAAAATAAGTTTCGTTGGAAGTATATAACCCTAAAAATATTTAAACTTCTCTCGTAGATAATATATGGGGATCAAACCTCCCATGGATGGGGAACCGACGCCATTTTCTTTCCATTTTGATAATGATATTGGCATGGACATTATGATCTGAAGTAGAAAACTGCACACTCAGTCTATGAGCTTTGTTAAGAGAAAAATTGAGACGAAAGAGAACTAAACTAAAATAAAATAAGGGGAGTAAAATAGGAAAGATCATATCCATGGTTAAATTGAGGGAAACAAGCAGAGTAGAAAACTTCATATTGATGACTGTTAAATATGTTTTGCACTATAACATGGATTTAGACCTAACAAACCGTTATTCAAGATCCAAATCTAGATCATGTGAAACTTGAGAATGTCGGTTATAGTCTTATAGATATGTTACTATCACGAATACTTCAAATTATTTTCGAATCCCGGATCTTATATATGTCTCTATCTGGTAACAACATATCTTATACACAAGAACAACAATAGTACTAGATTGTGCCCACAATTTCAAGTTTGATTTTAAGAAAGGTTAATATTTCATTATGTGAATCAATAAATTTTTTATCCAAGAGAGAAATTTTCTCTATAGAGACCATACAAATGCTTAAACTTTCATACCACAGTCTAACACATAGGGTAATTTGGAGCCCATAACATAACCATGACAGCAACAAGAACATTAATTCATTTAAACTTTCCCATAGATGGAATAACAAGATGAAAGGAAAGACCAAGACTAATTTTAAGAGATTTATACATTATAAAACGAAAATGATCATAACAAAAAAATAAAATAAAAAAATCTTACCTTTTTTTCAGAGAGTGGTAAACATCAGTGAAATGTTGTTAAGTTACACAAGTACATATATGTTAGGTAGATTCTTCAATATAAACACCAACATGAAGGCATGTTTTGGCATGAAAAAAGCATTTTTTTTTTTTAAAAAAAACATGCAAACACATGCATAGAGAAAGAGAGTGAGGGGGATGGAGGAAGTAGAAACCTGCCAAAGCATCAAGAAGAGTAGATTTTCCAGAGCCAGAAGGCCCCATAATAGCCATGATTCTGTTAGGTTCAGCATATCCACTCAAACCATTAAGCAATCTCTTAGTGTGTCCATTGCCAAAATTTGGAACCACAACAGTCAAATCTTCCCACACAAGATATATTCCTCTCTTTTCTCTTCCTTTTGAAACTCTCATTTCATTTTGTGTAATAACATTATTGTCATTGGCAGTGGCTTGCTCTATCTCCATTGTTTCTCAAACCAAAGAGAATAATTAAAAACAAATAACATGGTCATGTAACCGCCTTACATATTATGTATATATATATGTATATGATGCACACAGTAATTAAAGGAAAATGGGTCACCACTTGACCAAGTTCTTTTGGACATTCCTGAGGGTTCTTTACTATGAAGTATGAACCATAATTATAATTGTTAACCAACACCTATAAAAATAAAACAGCAATATATAGCGAAGCAGAGCTATGGTTGTTCAGAGATGGTCATGCATGTGAAGAGAAAGACACGTCTAAGAATAGACTAGTAGCTAGGTGGGTGCAGTAACTATTCTCACCAAACCAACAAACCTGCTAACATTAAATTCCATAATGATGATACTGAGAATCAGCCGAATGGGAAGTCTTTGAAATACCAACATTGAATTTTTTAGTAATTTCTTAGTATCCCAATGTTCCACTTTTCACACCGTTTGATCTATAGCTTCCACCTGTACGTACATAAACTCTCACATCTTTCAATGTCATACTATTCTACATTATGAATAACACTATTACGTGTCAAAGGTTATATTTACAAATTTAATTATGTATTAAGAATAATATATGAGTTAATTTATGAACTATTTTTAATATATAGTTAAATTTATAAATAAATAATTTGTAAATATAATATTTTATTATTATTATTATTATATGAGAATATAATTTTTCATATTACATGCAATACATAAAAAATAAATGAGATTCACCAAAAAGAAAAAGAGAGAAAAATAAATAAATTTTATTCACTTATGTATTACTTGAGATAAATTAATATAACACGACAAACTATATTTTTTTTTGTGTTGTTCACTCAAGCAGCTACATGGAAATTGTACTATTTTTCTTTTTGGCCATTAAGATAATGTACTTTAATAGGAAGGGTATTTACTATGGTTCAGTATGTGGTACCGACTCGAATAGATATGAATTCTCTCATACGAAAAATAAAAAATAATATGATATAAAAAGTTATAATCATATAACGTGAATCAATGATAATAAAAAAAATAAAACAAAAAATTAACAATTATAAAATTATAATAGTTGATTTATCTTTATATAATTATGATTTACATTCATAGTCATATTATTTTTTTATTTCACATAAAAAAATAGTATCCATTTCTGACTCCAACTGTCATTTAAATCCTTTGGCATAGCAATTCAAAATTTTCTTCTTCGTAATCATACATAGTTAACGCTTTCACGTGGGGACCTTTAATTACTGAACTTCTTAGACATTGATTGGGTAATGGGAGAGAGCAAACCCATAATCATGTTAATGTGAGCAGATATGTTTGCCAAAATAATTGTGGGTGGAACGTGTCTTGCTTACATGAATCTTTATCGTGTTTAAGGTGGTGTTTGGTTGGGAGCTTTTCAGCGGATATCTATTTTTTTCAAGTATGGCTTTTAGAAATACCATGTTTGTTTCAACGTTTTTCACCAAAAACCCATCTATCCAATTTGTCTGGATTTATGAGAAACATAGATATCCGCACTGTTTAGAAACCCAATTTGAAGATGGGATTTTTCGGAAAACCGGTTATCCTTTTAATGCACTGTTGATTTCATAAAGTTACCTAATTTTCTCAGTAAAGTTTTTCCCCACCAAACAACTTTTTTTTACATTTTTCTACCTATCTCACTTTATCTATCTTTCCAATCATTTTTCTATCTATCTTATTTCTCTACTATTCCAAAAAAATTTCCTGAACCAAACGCCCCCTAAATGTTGCCGGTGTTATTTCCAGTATTGTATTTGCTTTTTTCAATTTGTTTAAGGGAAATTATACTCTTATATTACATAAAACTCTCACATAAAAAGTCGTGCCTCATTTTTTTTTTAAAAAAAAAAAATTAGTGAATTTCACTTAATTTATCTCACAACATGAGATAACTTCTCTCATTCAACATGAGAGAAATAAAACTCTTTGTTTAAATGCATCTTCATGGGAGACTCCCTAGCTAGAGTCTCTTTCTTAGGCCTTAGCCTGTTCTTTTTCTTTCCTTTGTATATAACAAAAAAAAAAAAAAAAAAATCCAATCACGTGCATGAACAATTTTAAAATACTAGAACATGACAAAATATACAAGTAACCCTTCTCTTCACATAGTTGCATACTTTATTTATACACACCATAAAAAGATATGTTTTTCATTTTTTTATTTTTTATTTTTTTAAATAGACAAGTCTCACACTTAATGTATTTATGACATACGATTAGAATTCTTCTATGACATAAAATTTATTTTTCCCTTCAATTAATGAGAACATCTTTTAAAAGGGAAGATAAATTTTGAAAATTTAATGTAACTAAGAATTTAATGAATTAGCTCTTGTACTCATCGTTGCTTGAGTTTTGTGACCTTAAAAGAATTGTCCGTTTGATTGAATAAGTTTTTCTAAACTAATACAATCAAATACGTCACTGGTATTAATGGGACTAGTCCCGTCATTGGTACTAACAGGATTGATGCCATGTCAGTGCCACAGAAGCAATTCTATTACCGTAAAATTTGGAAGACCAGTAACTTTTTACTCGAGTATCCAAATCAGATGATTTTTTTATTTCATAAATTTTTCGAAATTTATACAATGACACCTTATTTGACATATTTTATCTCCAACAAACAGTTCTAATTTGTAACAATGGTACTATATCACAGGAGCTTAAATCCATAAACTCCCGAGTTCTTTCTAACAAACACCATGAACTGCAGCACCGTAAATTGACACGTTTTATCTATGTGAATGATGTTATTTAATTCCTTTTCTTATTTTTTAACTATCTAACAACAACAAATAATGACAGTGTTTCCTCTCCATCAACGCGCATAGGCAATAACAGTTAACAACATTTTTTTTTACGGAAAGCCCTAAAGTACTAATCTTGTTTGTGAAAAAATTGTTGCCTGAGAGGCTAACCGTGAGAAAATTAGGCCAAGAAATCGATGCCACATGTTGCCGCTAATGGTGTTGGTTGGGAAAGAACTTGGTAGCTTTTGAGTTTAAACTTGGAAATAACAAATTCAAACTATGTTTGTGGGATATAAAATATGTCAAATGAGGTAACATTGTGTAGATCTGAAAAAATTATGTGAAATCAATATTTTTTTTACCTGATTTAGATATCCGAATCAAAAATTATGGTCTTCCGAAGTTTTATGGTAACAAGACTACTTACGTGGTGTTGACAGAACATCAATCCCTTCAATACCAGTGATGGGACTAGTCCTGTCAGTACCAGTAATGTGTTTAACTATATTAATTTAAAAAAACTTATCCAATTAACTTTAACTGAACAATTCTTTTGCCCAAACAATGCAGCCCTTGAGTTTTATATAAATGCACCCTCATGTCATTTGCCAAAATGAAAGAGACAAGCATATAAAGAAGTTTTGTTTTTAATTTGTTTACTTGAGTAATGAAATTCTTTCTTCAAATTAAAGTATTAATAGTGTGGTAAAATTTTGGTGTCACATCCAGCAACTTTGGCAAGGAGTAAATTCAAATCAGGGACACTGTGACACTTGCACAAGATTAAACCAGAAATTATAGTCTGAGCATCTGCAATGCAACATTACCAGAAAAAGGAAAGCACAAAGCTCTGACATTTAATTGCTACTTTCACTCTTTGGCTGGCCTTTCACTCTGCCATATTTAATTTAATTGATTCACCTTGTGCCTCACCAATCACCATGGTTTCTTATCTTCTTCTGCATTCCACATATGTGGTGTAAATTGAGTTAAAAGACATTAATATCGAGGCAAAACTCTCATAACATAGAAACCAAATATTGTTGTCATATTTTTCATTCTTTTTTATTTATTGCTGAATTGCTTGTATGGTTTTTATATTGGGAAATTCAGCATAAGAATATAATAACTTTACAAATTATACACTTTTTTTTTTGCATAAATAATAATTTTGAATAATAATTTTCTAATGCATAAGAATTTTTCTTTGAACCTACTAGAATAATTTAAACCTCATTTGCTTCCATCTTCTGATGTTCAATGAATGTGAAAGCCTCTAATTGTACTTATAATCCAAAGGGTTTTCATTAAAGTTCTTCCTCTAAAAGTGGAGATCCTCAAAGATGATAAGTAATGGATGGAAAACTTTATTTTTTCTACAGTTATAATTTATAAAAGAAAACTGTGATAATCGAGTTTCAATGGATTTTTTGTGTGTCGTGAATTCACTGAATTTTTCTTCCCACTAAATTAGATGTCATGATCCTTCCATTTTGCCTCTTAATCACACTTTGCAACTGAAGACACGAACGAAGCAAGTGAAACAGGAATATTTTCTTATGTTTTGAAAAGAGAAAGACCTACATAAAAACAAGAAAGGATATACTTAACATCAATTAAGTTTATTATTTATTATCACCAAATTTTAATCGTCAATTTTTGACAATCTGACAATTATAATTTATTGGATGATATTTATTAATTAATTATTAATTCACAATAAATTATAACTATTAAATTGATATAAAATCAACGTTTCAAATTTGGTGGTAAGAAATAATAAACATAATTGGTGATAAGTATAAATTTCTTCTAAAAACAATATAGTAAACTTTATTATGATTGGTCTTATTATTTTGTTTTTTGTGTCTTTCACCCTCTTAAATATAAAAAGAAAAAAACGTGAGAGGGTCCTTTTTTGTGTAGAACTTTTATCTAAAATTTCTCTAGGCTTCCCAATTATCTTTTTTACTCAACCTATTTATCTCCACTATTATTGGATCAGAATCTCAAGAGAAGAGAAAATTAGTAAAAATTAATTGAGAATTTGATCTAATAGATAAATAGGTAAAGTAGATATGAAAAAGAAAAGAAAAAAAAGAGGGTAGAATATCCTATCCGTTATTACAAGCTAGAATACTAGCAGTGTTTGCTTATTTATTGTTTCATCAGTTTTTATATGAATTATCTGGTTCAAAAAACTTTACGAGGGCAAATATACTTTAAACATAAATACGTACACGTCCACTTGATAAACCATATTCAGGCATCGTATAAGATAAATTTCTTGTAGTTAATATTATATCATCACTTCAACTTCCTCCATGCATGTATGTATTCATCAATCCATTAGTTTCATGTTTCAAAGTTAGAGTATAATATAAATCATTAAAATACCCTCATCTCATACTTTAAGGTTTTGGGTTGAAGTGATTTTTTACATGATATCATAGCTTCAGTGACCATAAAGTCATGAGTTCGATCCTCACCGCCCCTCACTTTCTAGTGGAATTAAATAAAAAAAGCACAAAAAAAAGGTAAACCAAAAATTGGACCTCTGTGCAATATCCACGCTTCAAGCCCAAAGGACTCTTGCGTAAGGGGCGTGTTAGGGCTATTGCGTGAAAGGACGTGTTAGAGTATAATATAAATTATTAAAAATACCCTCATCTAATTAAGGTTTTGGGTTGAAGTAATTCTTTACAAGGGCTAAGGACAACGAGGGAGACCTGCATTTGTACAAGTAATTATTCCAGTTTAAATATTTTAATTAAAAAAAAATGTAATCCAAGGACACAATGTCCCGTTTGTCTATGTTTGTACCTTAATTGGAACGGTTATGAAACATTTCCTGTATATATATATATAATTATATATATGCTAACAGAACAAATGCAATTTTGTATGTTAAGCTGATGAAAGCCACTAATCAGAAAAATCCAACAGAAATTATAACATATCTTTGTGCTTCTTCTTCTACTGGAGTGGAGAATCAAGACCCTCTTGAGAAGACAGTGAATGGAGGGGTTGATGCCTCTGGGAAGGGAAAGATGGCATCTTCCTGAAAGAAGGTCTTTTTTCAAGCTGTTGTAAGGTTCTCTTGGCATAAAGTGTCTTAAATAATGGAGATGCTCTTTCCTTCAACTTCAGAACAGTAAAGAACAGAACTCTGTAAAATATGAGAATGACTATTAGTGCTGCTAAGTCCCACCACTTGGAATGGTTCAATTCAATGCCTAACATGTGTGTGATGACGTATTCTCCTGTCAATTTTGGGTCACCAGGTATCAGAGGTTCAAACTCAAGCCCAAGCAAGTCATTCTTGTAGGAACCCTACATTCCAAATCAATGATAAAATAAATGAATCATTAATAAAATATTTACAAGTCAAAAATCCTTCAAATTAATTGCTAGAAACATATTTTACTCCCATGTTTCTCATTGTAAGTAACTCCAACCTTAGGGGAAAAAAAAGATTTTCTCAAGCTTAGGGGTATATATACTCACATTAACCACATTATTCTCTACATGAACAAATCTTATGCAAATAACAAGACAGTTATAGTACAGAGTCATATGTTGATTTATGCAAAAATGTTTTGATGCAAACCTCCACAGGTTTAGTCCTCCCATGTTCTGTCCTTTATCTTTATCCTCTTGGGGTTACTCCTATTGTTAGTCCTAGGTACTAAATGCTCTCTGGATGTGGATAAGTTGAACAAAAAGTTTATTCGAAACATTTCCATATACAAGTTGTATCTATCAGGAATATGCAATAGCGTGCTATGATCATTCTTGTCAAGCTCAACGCGCAACTCTCCTAAAAGTTAGCTATTGGAGGAAGGGTCGAGATTTATATCTAATAATTCTTATATTAACATGTTGAACATTGTCATAAATAAAGATATTATGCTACGATATCCTACTCCAAGATATTGGACTTAGAGTCCATATCGGAAACATAAGGTTCTGGTGTGGGGTTTATATGGACTTTGGGCTCCCCTACCTCATGGGTTAGCTTTTGGGGTAAGGCTCTTCCAAGGTTCGTATCATATTATATTAGTGTTTTATGGCCAGACAAATGTGAGGCACAATTCGGATTTGACTGACAAAGTTACCTGTATTGCCCATGCGCCATAACTGATATATGAAATCGGGTAGCGCCAAACCGGCTTTGGAAGATCAGATAGCAACCTGAAGAATCCAGAGGTCATCATCATGATTCCCTGCATGAACAGCCAATGATGGAAAAATTAACTTATGTGGTAAGTTTTAAGTGGACTTTTCCTTTAAAGGGTGTAAGCATTTGTTCTTACAATTATTCCAGCCCCTGTAATTATTCCCATGAGGAAATTTGGAACAAGTGAAGCTACAACCATCATTAGGCTCTCGATTACAGAGATGCAGCTATAGATGTTGAGAGTGAAAAACACAAAGTGACTGAATCCTGGCCGGAACTTCACCATGTTATAAGTGATGGTGCTAGAAGTAAGAGCAATAGCAACCAAGAATGGGAAAGAAGAAAGGAAATTGGCTAAAATATATGCTGCAACTCCATAATATCCATTAAGCCTTTCTCGATAAAAAACCTGTTTCATATGAACAAAAAGGTGATAAGCCTAAATAACTATGTAGTCATGATTTCTATATATTGACTGAGCATGAACACAAATCAAAGGAGATTCATGATGAAGAATTTATGATCTCAGATTAATTTGTTTCATTGGCTAAATCAGATAATTTTACCTTCATTTCTTCAATAAATGATGGAAAGCCTCCAATTGACATGAATGTCATAAATCCTGATATAAATGCACCACAGGCACCGCGAGCCAGGATCGAAGTGTAGCTATAGCCAACATCAAAATAAATAGTTCCAACACATATAGATACAATGATGTAAATTATAATCCTCAACCAGTAGTAACCCACATCTCTACACATGTTGACAAATGATCTCCTTGTCAAAGTCAAGAGTTGCTTCCACCAACTAGCTTGACTTCCATTTTGTGTCTCAGTTTCAAGCCCTTCCTGTAATACATTAATCATTAACAGAATTGATAACTGATACTGGTGTCAAATGTAGTGAGTGCATGCAGTGCCAGCCATCATGCAAAAAAGTGAAAAAGATTTGGGTGCCTTCAGTTCAATATCATGTTGTAGTGGGAGCTAGTTGCAGAACGAAGACACAAGGAGAAGTTATATGTTATTAGACAATGGTACAGACAACACAATTTCCTATTGGTTTCAGTCAGAAATAGAAATAGGTTTTAGTAATAAAAATAGGGTAATATTTTTCTTGTATTGCATAAGAAAAGTATTATCTCCTACTCAAACAATAAATAAGAGAGAGAAAAAAGTTGGAGGTGAGGGAAATTTTTTTTTGTGGGACCCATTTAAAAAATGTGAGTGTAGGAGATAATACTTCTCTTATGCAACATAAGAAAAGTAATTCCCATAAAAATATGGCCTAAAGTATAAGTATGCAATGGCACATTATAAAACCCCCTTTTTTTTATGGTATGGATTTCAGCATAGAGATCACGAGTTGAATTAATTAAGTAGAGCTAAGAAGAAATGCATACATTGGTTGATAGTTCTTGAATCCTGTCTTTTGCCCTTCTGGCATACTTTGAACGCCTATATTTCTCAACTAGCATTGCCTTAATCTGTGCTGTAGCCAGATTCATGAAAGGATCTGATGAATTTGGAACGTCCTAATATGGAAAAAAGAGAAAGAACAATGGCATAAATTAGTGTTGCAATCAAAAACAAATTAGACCTTCAAAAGGGAAAAGTATAGCTAGGTTTCAACATCTATAGTTACATACTTTTCATTCATAAAGGAGCACATATTAATCTGTCTCATATCAAACACAAGAAACAGATTAAGTGGGGAGGGGATAAGATTACTCATCATATACAACAAAGTGTAAGAACTAATAACTAATACGTACAGGAATTCTTTGAGATCCCTTCAGTGTAGCTGTTACAATGTCGAAGTCAGAATTGATACATCGGAGGAAGTGATCAGAAGGGTTTCTTTTACGTGGACAAGGAAAACCAGCTTCAGCAAAAAACTGTAAAAGAAGTTGAAAAAAAAAAAATTAGGCATTGAAGAAGAGTTTCTGACCATAAGATATAAACTAATGAAATAGAGGCCTTATTTAGTATTTTAACGTGACCATATCAAAGTGTTTACATCAAACATAAACAGAATCACTATAATCAAAAGAAGAAAGAAAATACAGGAGGAGAAAACAAGTGGATCATGAGGACATAAGTAAAAATATCCACTTTTATCAAAAGAATATTCACATATTGAAGTTTACCATGTCCATAGAATATATAACTATACCTCTATTGCCATTTTTGCTTCACCAAAATAAACTGTTTCGCCACCAGATAATAAGAAAAGGTCATCAAAGAGTGCAAACACTTCGCTGCTTGGCTGGTGAATCGAAGAGATAACAGTCCTTCCATCACGAGCAACATTTCTAAGAGTTTGAACAACAAAAAAAGCTGAAGCACTATCTAGGCCACTGGTGGGTTCATCAAGAAATAGTAAGCGAGGCCTTGTAAGGATCTCAAGTGCAATGCTAAGTCTTTTCTTCTCCCCACCACTTATACCTCTCAAGTGCCAGTTACCAATCAACCTATCAGCACAGTCTTGGAGACCCATTTCTATGATTGTTCCATCCACAATGCTACTAACTTCTTCTTTGGTCATTGTAGTTGGTAGGCGTAGATGTGCTGAATAAGATATGGTTTCCTTCACAGTAAGAGTTCCCAGTAGCACATCCTCTTGAGTTACGTATGCCTGAAGTTTGAACATGAAAACAAAAAGGCTCATAGAGATGCATGTCCATATTCAGACTT
The DNA here is from genome assembly GCF_033153095.1 of Gastrolobium bilobum. Classification (NCBI taxonomy): domain Eukaryota; kingdom Viridiplantae; phylum Streptophyta; class Magnoliopsida; order Fabales; family Fabaceae; genus Gastrolobium; species Gastrolobium bilobum. The sequence goes on along the minus strand of NW_026897048.1, from coordinate 116,226 downwards.
AAAAATATTTAAACACAGCTTTGAAAAAAAGAACTTTGGATTAAAAATAAGCTAATTTAAGTCAACTAATGATTCTGCATTAACTACTTTCCGAATATTAATAACCAGTTCAATAATTAATTATTCCTAAACTAAAAATATTCTTTTTTATCAATAATATCTTTATTGTAATTTTTCCTAGAAATTTCAGTTTTTCCCATATATTAATCTCAATCTGCATATTTAAGTTTGATTCTAGGAAGTGAATTCAAGCAGAGTCCCCAACATCTAGTTTTGATCATAAACAACATTTCCTGCAAAAAAATATAGGGTTTTATAATTCTCAAGTTACATGAGAATTGAAATCTTATGTTGTAGAGACAAAAAGCATGTGAGACCCATATGTTAAAAAAAAGGGAAAAAATTACCAATGTCCCTGTGGTTTTTATTTTTCACAAAGCACAAGGGCATATGTGATAAAAAAAAATCACTTACAGGGATATAGATAATTCTGAAGCAAACCACAAGAGCATTGGTGAACTTTTCCCTAGAAAAAATTATGTATAGGACCCACGTCAGCATGGAAATCGAAGGGTGTGTAGGAAAATTTCAATTCTCACGTTGAACGAGAATTATAAAACCGAAAAATATATTACGTTTACATTATTATTTTCTGACTCTTTTCACTTCATTATAAAGACAGCTATATATCAAATTAATACACTACTTTTTGTTAGAAACCAGAGATAAGAATCCAATGTCAGCTAAGAAACAGAATTATATTATGCACGTTGAACATTTTTGAGTCTCGACAGAAATGATAATCATTGCTCAAAACAAATTTGATTAAGCATCTACCGCAACAAATCTCAATTGATAGTCCTCTGCAAATGAAACGAGTGCTAATACACAATATTAATAGAAAATAGTCTAAGTATTTAACAGGATCAAGACGATCTTAGAATGATATTTAATGGTTAAATATAAATAAAAAACATATTGAACATGCGTTACTTTACTTACAACAAAACCATAGCCTAGGCTTTTTTTCTTCCCATTGAGATGAACATTTCCTGTCATGACCACATTTTTTGAGAGTCTACCTGTGACAACATAGAGACATTTAATTATTTAAAAAAATTGTGTTAAATAGGACAGAAAAAATATGTAGCACGTCATATAGAGACAACTATAACCATTCTTTAATCAAAAACATTCAAAAACAATATGCTTAATTGTCTTGTGATGGATAATTCAAAAACATAATATGTTAACTGCTTAATTCAAAAACATTCAAAAACAGTAAGTGTCTTGTGATTGATTCAAAAACAATATGTTAACTGCTTAATTCAAAAACATTCAAAAACAGTAAGTGTCTTGTGATTGATTCTAAGCATATTCAAAAACATTCAAAAACAATATGCTTAATTCAAAAACATTCGTCAGTTGTCCCCTATGATGGATAACTGTCTTGTGATTGAACTTTGTGTCCAAAAATAATATGTTAACTGCTTAATTGTAGGGAAAGTGTTGAAGCTGATTACTTCATGAAGTACAACAACAACAACAGTAAGTGTAAGTTTTAAAGAAAAGAACATGAACTACTAGATAACATTTTCTCTTGCATTCTTTTTATGAATAAATTAACCAATTGTCTAATTCACAAACATGATTTTGAAGTATGCTTCTAGCTCATACATTATAAATATCTTCCATTTAAGACAGAAACAAGAAGGTATACCGGATCTCTAAGACATCCCTATCTATTTCAAATATTTTTGCAACAAAAAAAAGAAAAGAAAAGAACATACTTGCTTAAAAGATGTTTTGTTCATTTTCTATTTTATTTTTAATTGATTTTTTTTCTTCTAATCATCTTAATCTTTCACTTAATGCTCAATGCTTAAGGATTGAGCTGTTCAGAGAAATTTGAAACCAATATTCACCCCCCCCCCCTGCCAATGTAAATAAATGACCAGACAAGAAGGTGCAATGAGCAGCCAACTTATTATGGCCCCAGCATGGGCCATGGGGCTTAAAGTGCATTGTGTCGATGTCCATTGAAGTTGGTAATTGGTAATTGTAATCACTACATATCTAGCTGCACTTTTGGTGTTTGAATAGTATAGCATAGTCCAACTACATTGTCAGATTCATTAAATAAGCACTTTTTTCATTAAATAAGCACTTTTCAAAATCCGTAAAAGTTAGGTTATGTAATTCAGCATAACATTTTTAATCTCACCATTCCAACAACCAAAATTGAAGGCGCAACTGTAATGCCTAGAGAGTGATTATTTTGTCCTTTTCAATGTCAACTATCAGAAATTTCGGAAGTAAATGAGTATGGATACTAAAATAGTTACCACCGACTTTGCTATCATTAAAGCCAACTCCAGTCAAAATAGCAAAATCCAACACAATAAAAAAATTCACAACATGAAAAAGGAAAGAGAGCAAACAAAAACCAAGGTTTATTTTTTTCTTGGTAATTATTTAAAGTACGAAATTTACTTTTTGTTAATATTATCAAGACAGCAACATAATAAAGACTTGATCTGGATGCCACATACTTGCTATGTGTGGTAAGTGTGTTAATTGAAGACGTAAAGAATCACTTCAACCTAAAAGTTTAAGCTGCTGGGTGAGGCTACATTAATGATTTTATATATCTCAACACGCCTCCTCACACAAGAGCCCACTGGGCTTGAAGGGTGGACAATACACAGACCCACCTACCAGTGCTAAGAAATTCCACAAGAAAAAGTGAGGACGGTGAGGATCGAATCCGGGACACGAGGCTCTGATACCATGTAAAGAACCACTTCAACCAAAAAGCTTAAGCTGTTGGGTGAGGCTACATTAATGGTTTTATATATCTGAGGAGAAGATAACGACATCATACCCCACCAAGGACGAAACCATTACAACAAAGAGCCCTTTGTGTCACGAAAGTAGAATTTGAATAGGAATAGTCCATAGACAAAACCAACTTAGTAAATTCAACACATTAAACAGTTTAAAGTTTTAAACAATCCCAAAGATAAAGCTCAATATGGAAATATCCAAATTCCAATATTCAATTAATCCAACTGATAAAAAAAAAATTGTTTACCACTAGAGTAGGAAGACATAATAAAAGGTTGAACTTTTTTGTATCCAAAAAAAGTAAGCCATTTTGTTATAAAAAACCCCCCCTCAAATTGAATCCTGTATGAGCTCTTCATGTTAGCAGAAGCACTATTGCATCAAACAGTGATAGCTCAGTTGGCATATTGGAGCTCAACAGGTAAGAGGTAAGACTGAGAATACGTATTTGATCTTCTTCGGTATTTTGAAATGAGTTTAAAATCTTAATTCTGAATTCACCAAATCGAATTAATTGAAAAGCTATCAACCAATTGAAATATTTCAAATAAGAAAGAAGCAGTAGCACACACACAAACATTGAGAGACACAAATAAAGTAACTAGTAAACCTGCTAGTGAATCAAGAAGGGTTGATTTTCCAGAGCCAGAAGGACCCATGATAGCCATGATTCTACCAGGCTCAGCATACCCATTAAGTCCATTAAGCAATCTCTTAGTTGGTCCCTTCCCAAAGTTTGGTAGCATCACTCTAAGATCTTCCCATGCCAAGAAGCTTCCCCTATCAAAGCCACTGTATGCCACATCACTCTCATTAGGACCAAAGTTGCAATCTTTGTTGCTACCACAGGCTGCTTCTATCTCCATTTTGGTCTTCAGCTAAAGAAGTTTGAGATGAAGATGAAGACTAACATAAAATAAACTTAAAAGAGATAAGAGGTAAACATAACCCATCAAGTGTTACTGACAACAAATACCAAACAACTAACCATTAATGCTGCCAATCAAATCAATTGGGAACATGAGAAATTTATGAAGAGAGAGAGAGAAAGAGAGAGAGATAAAAAGAGTTAATGACTTTGAGTATAAACAGATCAGAAGCATATAGGTGGCAAGTAAGGGAATTAATGTGACAGTTACAAGTGCATACATGTATACCATGCTTCGTATGGCACACATATGAATGTTGCTATCAATTTGACCGTATGAATTCCTAACTGGGTCCTTCGTGTTTTAGCATGACAATATTATTTAGATTAGACAATAATAAGTTGATTACTTATGTTCATAAACTTGTTATGACTGCATAAAGCCAGCAATGTTAGGATTATAATTAAGGAATAAGTTATTCTACCTACCTTTTGTCTATCACTCTCCAATATCAATTAGATCAGAATCTAAAGAGGAGAGAGAAAGATAAATGTTAATTAAAATTATGATCTAATGATCTTTTAGAGTGATAGACAAAGATAGGTAAAATAACATATCCCTCAAACTAATATACAACAATCACTTAGTGATAAACATTACATTAATCAATCCTTAGATTCAAGGTTAATTAATGGACTGGTCTGATCTAGTTTTAATTGATATAAATATTTATTTTAAGAATGATTAATTGTGCTTAAGTATTTTTTTTATATCTATTTTATGTACAACTACCTCATCAATTGTAATATTTTATATTTCATAATTTTTTTAAAGTAGTAAGGAGATTTACGGCGAGAGATAATAAGTTAAAATATAGGCCATGCATGTACTAAAATAAAAAATAAAAAATAGGCCATGCAACATGAATGAAATTCGGTTCCAAGATAAAATCGTCTCTAAAAAAAATTGATGTCATTTATGCTAAGGTTCTTTAACATTATCCTTGGCATATATCCGCCACAATTCTTGATATGAATATCTTTACAATTGATAAAAATTTGTTGCATTATATTACATTTTAATATACAATCTTGTGCAAGTATATATGTGCGCCATTGATCTGAGTTTCGTTGTCTTTCCAAATGAGCCGAGTTGAAAAGTGAAGCTAAATGATGTCTGAATGCTGCTTCTAAAAATAATTTTTTGATTTTCAGAATAAAATAATAATAAGAATTCTGTTTGATAAGATCTATTTTATTAAAAAAAATTAAAATTATAACTATTTTTTGTTTTAAAATCAAATTTAGAGAATTTGTTTTGTGTTTTGAATTTTAACTTAAAAAAAAACATTAAAAAACTCAATTAGCTTCTCTTAAAATTTTGAAATCAAAAACTGTTTTTAATTTTTTTTTACAACACATTGAACATCAAACAAGTTTTTTTGTTTTTAAAATTAAAAAAGTGTTTTGTAAAACTGAAATCAAGCAGACCCACAATCTTTAAATTTTGTTCTGTCCACATGTTGGGTTGGATAAATGACGCGGGTTAAAGACGATCCTTCTGAATCTTCACTGAAGTTACTGCTATACATCCTCAGTACTCTTCCAAAAATAGAAAAAAGACTACACGCTTTTCCTGAAGTGCAGTATCTCAAAACAGAAAAAAGTGTATACTGGAACATAAACCCTACATTTTACATGCAGGTTAAGTTAATACTTTGGGAGATATGAGCCTCCCCATGAGAGGATGAAGCATAAACCAATTGAGAAAATTTGTTGGAAAAACTTTACTTCGATACAGAGTCGTGTCAACGATCCAAAACAGACTTAAATAAGTGATTAATAATTGATTTTTCAAGTCCGACATTCATTATGCAACTTGATTAACTAGTTATTATTCATCTCTATAAATCAAACATCTAAATTAGAAAAACGAAAGTGTAAGCTTTTGCATACAACATTCTCTTGTATATTGTTCTTGTAGATTCATCAATTGCCTCGAACTTCATTTCCCAATTGACTGGAACATTGGGAAGTGTTGGAACATAGAATGATAAGGGTTGGTGAGGCAGGGAAATCGCAGAGAGCACAAAACAACTTGTTGAACTGTATCAATCAGCAATTGCGCCCAATGAAAGGATCAAAAGTCGCAGACAAGTTAAGAAATAAAGCACTCTAAAAATCTTCTGAAATTTCTTCTTACTTCAAATTTTACAACTCCCAGGATCAAAATTAAAACCTACGATTGAAATTTTTACTTTTCTATACTGGTACAAATTATTTTGATATTCAACGTGATAAGTCCCTGAAATAAGTCAACAACTACAGGAAACTCATCAGAGCCACCGTCAAAATACGCAAATAATATAGCAGTAATAATTTAATACAGTAGACCCAGCATCACAACTATTATTAGCTTCAACAAACGGATCATGACTCTTGTGGCGTCTCAAATCTTGTTGGGGTGTCAATTCCCATCATACAGCAAAGGCCCGATATCAAAATTATTAGCAAAACTATCCCCTGGATTATCACGAAAAGCAATCTTATCAGAACACCATAAATGTCATATGAAACGTGTTGCATATTTCAACAACCCTCAGCAGATATGGTTAAACAGGAAGCTAAATCACAAAAGAGAGCTACTCCAAGTGACCCACACCGAGCCAAATATCAGATATACATGCAAATAACGATGAAAAGCCATTATTGCTGTCTCTGTCTAACTACCTATTAAAGGTTGGGGACATGATAAATGTGTGATTAGGAAATAAAAAGGAACTAAATAAACAAATTATACTGACCAACATGGCTAATAATGGACCATATACTTATTGAGATGAAAACAGCAGACCAGGTAAAGGGGAATGGATGATCAACATTTCATGTTCCAGTAAAGCACAAAAGCAAATCTTAGTCTTAGCCACTTCCTACCACGCTAAACTAGATTTAGGGCCTATGGGATACTCAAGCTCCCGATTTAAGACTAAATTTCCATCTAATATTTGGTTTACTGATGCCTGGTTGCACCAAACTAGATCCTCTTCTGAAGTTTCAAATTTCAACTCTTTCTCTACGCTACAGAAACTTAAAAACCCATATCATCAAAAAAATAATCCTAGAACACAGGCAAAGATAGGCAGCTCCCAGGAGAAAGTAAAGAAGCATAAGCAAGTCAGAAAAGAAATGAGTAAAAGTTAGATCAAGTATCAATGGAAGGTGTTAGTTAGATAATATCCTTATCTCTTATTCCTAAATTAGGGTTTTGAATTGTAATCCCATAATATAAATTCATATGGGCAGAGAGGAATTCTATCAGGCAATTCTAAGTACTCAAAAGAGTTCCAGTGAAGGGTACTCTAAACAAGACGTGCACCATTTCAGATTCAGTTTATGCAAGCACACTAATCCTCAACATAGTTTGCCTACAGACATTTAACAAGGTCTACAAAAATTAAATATGAAAAGGTTATGAATCCTATAGTGTTATTTACCAAAATTTCACATCTCTGATTGAAGGACAACAGTTCTACAAGGAAAGATGCCACATGATAACAGCTAAAAGTTTTAACATTAATCAAATTTGACCAATTGCATAGTTTGTACGGAAGCAAATAAAAAAGAGATTAAGACCTCACAAGTCAGGATGCTTAGAATGCTGAAATACTACAGGCCGTGCAACTGAATGTGATAATAATATCATTCTTGTATTGATAAAAATGGAGGCATTGAGTTAGAAACAGAAACCAATGAGAGTGTAGTTGGGGTACCACAGAACTAACTTACCGACAAGGAAGGGAAAAAACCAAAAAAATGAACATAAAAAGAGCACAGTATTAATCTATTAATTGTAACTAGATCATGTTTTATTCATAAGTAAGTCTTCTCTCAGATACCAGATTAGCATGTTCGCAGAAGATGCAAGATAATAAACAACTCCCAAGTCATCAAGCTACTGCACTTGTAAAAATGGACAAAGAAGCTTACCACTAAAACTCCCTCCAGAAGAGATGATTTAAACTGGCAGACTGAATCACAAATTGTGAAATTGGTCGATCCATTCCCTGTTGCACTTTCTGCTAGAAACCTTTGCAGTTCCCTGTAAGAAGGATACTGAATTGACCTGGAGGGATCTGACACATAAAGAACTGCATATTTTGCCCCAGATTCCTCCACAGAACTGATAAGCTTGGATAAAACTTCACCTACAAATGTATAGCAAACAAAAGCATTTAACAAATGGTAAAATCATATATAGCAAAGCGCATAACTCTGAAGTAGATGTACCTTCAGACTGTGTCCTGACAACATTTTTTAAAGCTTGAGAGCCTCCATTGCAAAACACAATCAAATCGGTTTTCCCTCTGTGACTCTCTTCCATCCTCTTGGTCAAATAGTCCTGTCAAGTTATAATGGGCAATAAAGAGCATCAGGTCACCTTTACAGGACCCAAAATTCCATAATGGATCATGTCACATGAATTTGTTGATTACCTGAAGTGAGTGCAAAGCTGCAATTTCTTCACGATTTGTGTCATCCATGGAGCAAGATCCAAGGAAAGCAATATTGCCAATTCCTAAATCATCTCCACATGCTTCAGCAAATCCTGAAACCAACAAGTTTTCCAAATTGCCATCCTCGGATGCAGAAACATAGGGAAATGCCATGGAAGTGTTGGATGTGGTGAAAGACATCTGTTCATGACAATGGAACATTGTCAAAGTCAAAAATTGAAAAATTAAATCCTTTAGCAATCTTGAATCATGTTTACACAACATGAAATGTTCATAGACTGCATGTCATAATTCTCTCACCTTAAGCAAGTCTAAAAGAGCTGAGTCTGCATGTTTGTTTGCACTCAAATCGGAAGATTGTAACTACAAGGGAAAAATGTAACATAGTTCATTCAACCAATGCCACTGCACTCATTGACAGGAATCTCTAACTCTAAAATCAAGTAAACATCACATACAAAATGGGAAAGTTGCAACATGAACTATCTATATAGACGCGTGAAAGATATTACCTCTCCACCAACGAATAAAAGTGCCAGATCCAGAGGCTCCTGCAATTTCTTTCCTTTGCACTATCCAAAAATAAAAATAAGAATAAAAAAATTAAAACACTACAGCAACAACAACAATAGAAGAAGTGAACAAAATCAAAGCAAAACTAGCATAAATAGAAATAGAAAAATATCCCCTTCTCCCTAAAGGTAGAGAGAGAGAGAACAGCAGAATACATAATAGGAAACCAGTCATGAGGAATGGAATAGTACCAGAAAATTTGACCAGCCAGCTTCAGATAAAACAGACTTTGCTAGATCTTTTGGAGAAATGACCTGATAATTTACAGATTCCTTCAATCCATTGTCGGAAACCCTGTAATGGTCCAGTAAGGTATAAAAGATTTTCTGATTTGTTGAACGACATAATGTAAACACGAGATGAGGATGCTCAAGAAAAATGTACAACTCCATTCTTATATGGAACAAATTACATGAAGCATCTAGCATTTTGACGAAGATGCCACTAAAGAATATAAGAATTAACTGAGAGTATTGTATTTTCTGCTTATATGCTGCTTTCATCTTTCACTCTAAACATTAAAAATCACAAATTTGAAGCCCTAAAGTTCACCATAAATCATTGTAGGAAGCCTTTTTGAATAATCAATAAAATCTATCTCCTGCTTGGCCATGTCACTGAACCAAAATGTGGGTACAGTGCAAAAGAAACCTAAATATGAAGTCAGGGTTTTTCTCTACTTCAATTCCATCCTCACCAAATTTTGCTTTTGTTCCATTCTGAAACGTGTTCCACATGTGGTTTTCCAAGCTCACAACTCTTTTAATATCCCCTAAAAAGCCCGAACTCTTCCTCCATCCTAAAAAACCTTTCACTGCCTTGAATTTCACCATGCCTTTAGCTTCCAAATCAGCCCCATCCGGTTTAAACACTTCCATCCGATATTAAGCTTCGTATTAACTCAACTAAACCTAATGTTGTCTGGTATAAGCTACATATCCATGCGAATCAAACAGCATAGAATTTGGCAAGTAGGGATTAATTCAAAAAGGAAGTGGTATTAACTGATGCTTGCTATAAGTAAGAACTGTTAATTGATATGAAAGAAGAGTAATTAGTAAGAGAATTAGGGATTACAGATTATAATGAGATGACCAAAGGAATGCAGGGAGAGTGGAAGGATTTGCCAACAACCCATTTGGAATAAAAGCGACAAGAAGCAAAGCAAGTAGCGGCACCAACACCATCGTTCTTCCTTCGCCCCTGCACTCACAATCAATAATCGAATGCAAATTAAGGATCAGCAAGATCGCATGGTATTATTGATCGACGGATCTATCAAATTTAGATCGAATCGAAACAAACATACACAATTACAAATTTGAAGGGTTTGGGAGAAATCCAATAATCGAATTCAGCGAAATATGAATCGAAATCGAATGAGAGAAAGAGAGAGAAAATAAAATAAAAAAATGTAATCCTCACTCACCTCATTCTCCTCTCATACAGCTTTGTATATTATTATTATTGTTATTTCCAAATTTCGATCGCCACTCTTCAGATTTGCACACCTCACCCTCGATGAAGATCTGATGTTGTCCAGAATTTATTTATGACTAATTTTTTTAAAAAATATCAATTTATTTTTGTTTTCTGTCCATTTAGTTTTTTTTTTTTTTAATCTTTTATGTAAGGATATGTCTAAATGAAAAGGAAGAGGAGATGTGATCAATTTTTCGTTTTAAGTAAATTTTTTAGGAATTTGCATTTATCATTTAATATGACACAAGAAAGTTTCCTACACTCACAATATCTTTGGGGCACACATTTTTTGAAGCAAAAAAAAAAAAAAACTACGGCACGCAAAATGAATCTTTATAACATTACACAATCACTTTTCATATAACATAACTCTTATAAAACCCAATTTTTTATTTAATTTCTTTAAGTGAAAGAAATATTGACAGAGGTTATTATTTAATTTTTTTTAATATTAATTAAAAATGAATGAATTGTGTATCCCTCTCTTCTCCTTTCCTCTAAACATACCATGTTTGGTAAAATAAAGATTCGTATGACAAATTACGAAGTTATTATCCATGTGAATTTGGCGTGGAATATAGATTATTAATAATATAAAATTACGTGAAGTAAATAGACCAAATTTGAACATCATGTTTAAAAAATGGGATTAATATTTTTTATATTATAGAAAATAAAATTATTTTTTACATATATATAAAAATACATTTGAAAAGAAAAAAAAAAACATGTATGTATAGAAAAATAAAATTGCTGGCAGTTTGTCTTTAAAAAGCAAGTCCAAATAGGCAAGTTCCAATATATGTCTCTCGGCCCAGTACATACACCAAATAGATGTCATTAAATATGGATTCAAAAAATAAATCCATTTCGTTTTATGGTGGGTTGAGGTCGACCCATCAATTCGTCAATTAATTGAAATTTAAAAATTAATTATATTTTATGAATTTTTCTAATATTATTTTATTTTATTTCACACTGTTCTTAATTTTTTTCAGTCTTAATCTTAAATGTATACTAATATTTGTCAAACATTTTTTAGGAACTCATTTGTCTCCATCAATATTGTGAAAATCGGACCGAACCGGCCGGGTCGACTCAAAACCCGGTGAACCAATCATCTGACCGGTCCGGTTATCATATTGGATCGGTCAAGTATTAGACCCAGTGCGACCCGACTGATTTTGGTGAAAAACCGGTGACCCGACCCGGTTTTTTTTTAAAAAATATATATATAATTGGCATATTTGAGGGATCTATTACTTATTGATTTACATAAGTTATCTACCTACAATTTTAATATTATCTCAGTTATGCAATATGCAAGGAATTTTGATTTGATAGTTAGAGATGTCATTTACCGAACCTGAAACACCAATATAACAAGCATTATGTGTTTGTTTGATCCTTTATTGGACAATAATGTATAATTTATTTATTTTTATATTAAAATATTTAGAATTTATATTATTTTTTCAGCTATTTGAGTATATTTATAATTTTTTAATATAAATTATAGATTTATATATAATCGTCGGGTCATGCGGTTCAACCAGTGATCCAGTACCTCGACCAGGTCATTGACCGAGCCGGTTTTAATAACATTGGTCTCCATATATAGATACCATTTGTCATAAATAAAATTGTTATTCTTTATTTTTTCTAGGAAGTACTAAGATAAAAAAAATTGTATATCACAAAAATTTAATAACAAATGAAATACTACTTAATTGTGTGTGTGTGTCTATATATATATATATATATATATATATATATATATATATATATATATATATATATTATAACCTTGTTGGTCAACCCGCCCCGCGGCGGGTTGAACCCGTTTTGACCCACTTCTAGGCGGGACAGGTTGAAGTGAGTTGGTGGGTTGACACGCCGGGCTTAACCTATATTGCCACCTCTAGCTACTACCTATGTATCACCGATATCGATACGGGGCACGGGACACGATATGACACGAGACTCCGACATGTTAATTCTAAAAAAGATTAGATTTTGACACGTTAGGACAGATTTTGATATTGAATAATATTTTTAATTTATGTTGCGTATATTATATTTAATATTCAATTAGTTTTGATATCACAAAAAAATAAAACTAAACTTATAATACTCATTAGTTTTGCAAAGAAACATAAGATATCACAAATATTTATATTAAATTCAATAAAATAGTAATAGTAATCCAACGAATCTAATAGTTATAACTAATAATGTAACGCAACGTAACCTTTGAACCTTTTCTTGAATTTCTACAACTCGCGTTGAAGTGTCGGAAAGCTCGCAAGCACCGACACGCGATTCTGTGAAAATTTTGCGTGTCAGACACGTTCCGACACGCTCCGACACACGGTCAACTCTTCGACACGTTCCGACACGTTTTTTGGACACGCAATCAACGCTCGGACACATTTTTTTTAATCTTAATTTTATTTTATTAACTAAATATAAAAATTAATTTATAAATTAATTTTTTTCTATTATGAAATTTGACATGAAAAATTAACAAAGTATGAAAAATTATTTTTATTTATATTTATCTTATAAAATTTAAATATTTGATTGATTATATGATTTATTATGGACTCTTATATGTATTAAATATAAATTATATTATATATATTAAAAATTTTATTTAATATCAAAACGTGTCCTAACATGTTCAAATATAACATTTTTTAAAATTAACGTATTGATGTGTCGTGTCGTATCGTGTTCCGTATCCGTGCATCATAGTCCGAAAATGTCAAAAATAACACATCGGACTTTTTAAAGTGTCAAAACTTCGTAAGCTGGTGCAGTTACCTCTTCATCAAACCCATCTTTAAATAGTCCAAATTGGGATGAGCCCACAAAATTGGTCCCTCTAAATTATAGCACGGCACCTATTCATTTTTTTATACTCATGCAAAACACGGTTTTATTCTTCGTAACCCTCCTTTTTATGGGTTTATTTTTTTTAGATAAATTATCTATATTGAGTTCAAAATGATATTTTTTTTAGGCAAAAATTAAAGTATTTGTATAATTATTATTTATTTTAAGTTTATAATAGTCTTTTTTATTATAATTTTTTAATCTTTCAATTAAAACAATGTTGTTTTAGGAGTGAATGTAAATAGCTTATCTGTATTTATATAGAAACATTAAATCCTTTTTATTTGTTAATATGTACATATTTCATGCTTTCGGCTTTGAATTTCATTATTCTATATAGTAATTTGTCACCTCTTGATCTTATATTAATTACAAAAATACAATTTACATTCATGATCGTTTCGGATTGATAAAAAAGATTTCTCTTTCTTTACAAATTTTATACAGAATAGATTGTAGAACACTAGAACATCTTTATTTGTTTTATTTGATCCTAACCGTTTCCTTCTTTGGCATAGGTATTGTCATATTGATTCTTATCTGCTTTATTGTTTCCTCTAGCTAGAGTTGAATTGACATGCTGAAAATCTGAAATAATTAAGGAGAAAATATGTGAATTTCACAATCTTCGTGTCTATCTTTCTCTCACTAGTGAGGATACGTGATTAGTGCACGTATTATTTTTCTTACCTCTCAACAGCATTGCTCCTCCCTCATCCTATACTGAATTTCGCCTAAATAGGTAATTTCACTAATTTGTTATCATGTTCTTGCTGGTCACATTTTATTCGAGTGTATGTTAGTTTAGACAAAGACTAACAAAAATAATCTGGATTTTAACTAAAAAAAAACTACAAGAACCGATAAATTTATGAGAGTCTACTCATCAGACTAAATTTTTAAATATATTACTAAAATTTAAAACTGAGTACATAATGCTAAAACACTAACAAAATCATTTGAAAAGACATAAATACAAGATGTGTTGTGGACACAAACAAACAAAATTTGAAAGCCATTAGTACTGGTCTAATGATGAAATATTTGGATAAATTGTATTAAGTTATATGTTCAATTCTCATTTGTATATAAAAAAATGATGTCTTTGTTATAAGTCATATAAGGAAGATAGTTACAGTTTAAGTCACGGGACAACGATATTGATTTCTAGTTTTGTACGCAAGTGTAAGGTGGTTTCCATTCGGATAAAACTACGACGAGTATATAATTCATAGTGTTACCGTTTATACTTTATAGTATTGATGTTTAAATAATAAAAGTTATATTTGAAGTTTATAAATATATATTAGTTTGGTAAAATTGTATTTTTATAATAAAATTCTCGAAGACTAATTTGATTAATACAAGTTCATCTCACATTCTGATTCGTCTTGCCATATGAACTATGAAAGCATATTTCTTGCAACCTTTTTCACGGGTCCTGTTCGGTAAATGACCTTCAACGGCAATTGGTGCACGTGGCATATCAAGTTTTGATTTTTGAGTTGTTACGTGGTAATAGATATCTTAAAATTTCACATGGTTTAAAATAAGAATTAATATATAAATAAGTAAAAAAAGCAATTTAATTTTTTTTAAAATATATGAAATTATATTAAAAATAATATTTTTACATATTTATATTATATGATGATACTATATAATTAAGTTCAGATAAATTCAAGTTCAGATAGATTCGCATTATCTTTTATCGTAGAGTTAATGTAATGCACATTAATCATAGAATATGATATCAACTTATCATACTCATTATTTTTCTCTCTTATCCTATCTTATCTACCCATCATAAGATTATATATAATAAAAAAGAAACACTTATACAATTTTAAGAATGTCAAATTTGAATTCTGTTGTTGTGCATCCAAAATTGTGGTCCATTATTTGTGTGTATAAAACTATGGTTCCTTCTTTTTTTTATATTGTATGAGAATTCTTTTTTCTACTATAGAAACAAGATGTAATAGATTCCATCTTCCATTAAAAAACAAAAATAAAAAAGTTATTGCACACATTTTGATGTATCACTAGCAGGAGAAAGAATTCTCCTATACATGAGAATTCTTTTTCCCATAAACTATAAAGTAAAATGCCAGACCAAATGATGGTAACTGACGTCAGAAAATTGAGCAGGTAAAAAATGAGAACATATATTCGATCATCTTCAATATTGTCTTTAGAAATGATTTAGAACCTTAATCTCGAGATCTATTCTGAATAATTGCAAAACATAATCCTAGTGGAATATTAAAAAAAAAAAAAAAAAAACAAGTAGATGGCAGGAATAACTAAAATGGTTGATTGCATGAAGTAGGTGGGAGTGGCGTCTCTAACTATGAAGTCTGAATAAACAAACACTAAAAGTCCCTAACCAAAACCAAACGACACCCAAAACAAGCGAAACTTCATTGGCCTTGGCATTGTGAAGCGATGTCTACCACATCACTATAATCCATTCGCAGATCTATAGGAACATAATTCAAAGTTTTGTCTGTTGGAGCAACCATCGAAAAATTCAACATTCCTTTTGAGATTTAGATTGCCCAATTTTAAATTCATAGGAAAAAACATGTTTTTAGTTAGACCCATTTTCCGAACACAATCAAGACCCTCCTCCCTTTGGGTGCTGCATTATTTTAGTTCCTCTTCATCATCCTCAGCAGCTGCAATTCAAGCTGAGAGGACCATCAAGGAAGGACCCAGAAACGATTGGACCCGAGATGAAGTCAAATCCGTCTATGACTCTCCCGTTCTCGACCTTCTCTTCCATGGGGTAGTAATTCATAACTCTTGTTCTGTTTGTCCTTTAATGGGTTCCTGCAAAAACATGTTTTTTTTTTGTTTTTTTTTAGATTGTTAAGAGTATGAAGGAAACCCACCAAGGAAAGGAAATATTTTAGTTGGAAAATATGGAATAGCAGCATAATCAAAATTGTTGCAATTTTACTAAGAGCTAGTGTGTGTGTGTTTTCTTTGTGATGTATCAGGCTCAAGTTCACAGACATGCTCATAACTTCAGGGAAGTACAACAGTGTACTCTTCTCTCAATCAAAACAGGCGGGTGCAGTGAAGATTGTTCCTATTGTCCTCAATCCTCCAGGTATGATACAGGACTCAAGGCCCAAAAACTTATGAACAAGGATGCTGTTCTCCAGGCTGCAAAGAAGGTAAACTTTTATCAGCTAATCAATTTAAGGGTAGTCTACTTCTCTATCTTGCAGCCTTGTGATGTCATTGTTGAATGTTGATATCTAAAAAATTCCATGGATCTGGCTCTCAGATGACACCATTACATGGGTATAAAGATATTCACTTTCAACATTTCTTAATTTAAAGGCTTTTTAATGTTTCTAAAGTGAATGTAGATAACTTATCTACATTCGCTCCCAAAACGACATCGTTGAAAAATTAAAAAATTATAATGAAAATGAATATTATAACCCTGAAATAAATTATAATTACAAAATACTTTGATTTTCGCCTCAAAATGACGTCGTTTTGGGCTCACCGTAGATAAGTTATCTACATTGACCGTAGAGAAAGCGAACCCTAATTTAAATACCGTGTATCTTGTTTTCTATAAAAAATTATCATGCATCTTGTTGCTCGTGTGGTGCTATGTTTTTTTCTTGAATAATATGGAGAATCTTTTTCCTGTAGGCAAAAGAGGCTGGGAGCACTCGCTTTTGTATGGGTGCTGCATGGAGGGACACTGTAGGAAGAAAGACCAACTTCAACCAGATCCTTGAATATGTAAAAGACATAAAGTAATGAAGCAGCATTTTATTTTTATCAGAATTATCAAGTACTATGAAAGGAGCTGTTGAGTCTAAGCAGATTAGTCTTATTTTGATTTGTTTGTTAAATACATGATAAAAGTTTGGTGATGACTGAAAAAATATGCTAAAAGTTTTATTTATCATATTTCAAATGACCTATACTTTAATTTTTCGGTAACACTTAGGCTATCTCTCTTATTCTAGGGATATGGGGATGGAGGTGTGTTGCACCCTTGGCATGCTGGAGAAACAGCAGGCTATGGAACTCAAGAAGGCAGGTCTCACTGCCTATAATCACAATCTTGACACTTCAAGGGAATACTATCCAAACATTATCACAACAAGGAGTTATGATGAACGCCTAAAAACCCTTGAGTTTGTTCGTGATGCAGGGATTAATGTTTGTTCTGGTAATCAAATTTACTTCAAATACGATGAAATTTAACTATATGTTTTGACTTATAGTCGAGTTCAGCAGATGAATATAATATAGCTTTTATAAAATCTTTCCTAGATTAGAATAGCATGTTCACTGGAAGAAGCTCATCCATTCTAACAATAAGCAGTTATTCTTTCTTTATTACAGGATCATAATATTTCGATCTTATTCATTATGAACTCTTGTTTCTTTATTATTCATGGCTCTGGACTGAACAATATAAAGTTATTGGTTTGATACTTGACTGACGTAACAACTTAGTCTTGATAAATTGTTTGAATCTTGTTTACATGCAAGTAAAAATTAAGTTCCAAATTGATTGCTTTGGGGAATAATGTAAAAATTAAGTTGGCTTGGAATTTTTAAAATTTGGAGGAAGAAAAAACTTATTATATGTATATCTTTTACAGATTAATTGTTTAGACGTATATCAGATCTTTCTAATTGGCGTAAAGTGTTTTGTGGCAATCTTTGAATTCGGGAAGTGAACCTTAGTTTGGTTACTTTGGTAAAATGATAGGTACTTGAGAAAAGAGATTCACAGCAGTATTATGATGACCAATGGACTAAAATTCTTTAAATATCTTTTATGTGAATTCTACAGCATATTTTGTATCACTTCCCATGATACTGCTAAGTTTAAGTAAGAAGCTTATGGATGACCAATATAAATTTGAAGGCTCACAACCATGACATCACCAGTTATCAAATATAAATTTTGCTTGTTATCTATTCAAAACTAACCTGAATTACTTTCTACTAGTTTCTCTTTTCACTTCAACCTAAACAATGGTTGTTCAAGGTCCCAGTCTATTCACCAGTTTTTATAATTGAACCATTATTAGTGATGAATATGTGATCTCTATGAAAAAAAATATCTCATAATGAGATTTTTTTTTTTTTTTTCAGAAAAGGCTGACCATCTGAGAATTGTTTACAGGAGGAATTATAGGGCTCGGAGAAGCAGAGGAGGATCGTGTAGGTTTGTTACATACATTGTCAACACTTCCCACCCATCCAGAGAGTGTTCCTATTAATGCACTTCTTGCTGTAAAGGGAACCCCTCTTCAGGATCAGAAGGTGAGTTTATTTAAATTGATCATTTTGTTAATCTAGATTAATAGCTAAAATATGTTGGCCATCCTTTAGCAGCTCTTGTTCATGTTATTAATTGAGATTAATTTCTTATTGTGCCTCATAGTTGATGATAGGAGGACAAAAAGGCGTGAATTTGAAATGATTTATGAAATTAGCCTTTCTGGAGACACCTTTTAAGAAGTAGTGCCTTTCTGGAATTAGAAGATAGTAGCTAAGATTTTATCCGTGGAATCCAAATTATAAAATTTATGCTAAGGTGACAAGTGGAGTGGGTATGTCTTGTAAAATTTGACAGATTACAGTTATCAGCCAGTGACAATGTCTTCTAGTGTGGTTTGAACGGTAATGATGTAAAAGAGAAGGTGGAATCTAATTGATCTCATGGGATAAATCATGTTATGTTCGGATGATTGGCGCCGTTTTTGTGATGGAGGCTAGGTTTTGTGCCTTGGTTTTTTCTATGCAGGTCTAGTCAGTTATTGTTTATTTAGGATTTTCATTTTCTGCCTTTTCCCCCCTAACCTTGGAGCTCTTTGGTGACTATATATTCTTGTCTCAGATGTAATGGCCCATGAATATTAGCTAACACGCATCAAATTTGTATGTGGCTATTATGCTATTAGGAATGGTGATTAATGCTTATTTTTAAGCCATATTTAGATTGATGGCATCATCCGGAGTTGTCTCAAACTTGTCAACTTATGTTCCTTAAAATCAGTTTGTACAAATTACTGTCACATTGTTTTGAGTAGTCTAGTTCCTGAAAGGATTTGACATTTCTACACTATTTTCAGCCAGTTGAAATATGGGAGATGATTCGCATGATAGCCACAGCGCGGATCATAATGCCAAAAGCAATGGTCAGGTTATCAGCCGGCAGAGTTCGGTTCTCCATGCCTGAGCAGGCATTGTGTTTTCTTGCTGGTGCAAATTCTATCTTCACTGGTGAAAAACTTCTTACTACTCCTAACAATGATTTTGATGCTGATCAACTCATGTTTAAAGTTCTTGGACTGCTCCCAAAAGCTCCAACCTTACATGAAGATGAAACTACTATGGCAGAGGATTACAAGGAAGCTGCTTCTTCTAGTTAAGTTAGTCAACCATATCAGCTATTATCTGTGATCCTTCAAACTTATGTAACTGCTCATTAGCATGCACTGGATCATCTTGTACTCTTTTCTCCCCTCCGATAACTTCAGATGCACCAGATGTTAGGTGTCACTGAATTTGCCAATTCTTAGCTTTGAAGACATAAATATTCAACAATTAAATATGTATGTTATGAAAAATGATAAGTCGGCTTGTTCAAGCTGAAAATCCTCAAAGTTCAACAAAATATTCACATAGTTTTTTCTGTGTCAGTATTCTAAAACTTGTTGTTCTGTCATGTTATTGCTCTCTTCCCTTTGGTTCATCATAGGAGAACGAAACCTCGATAGCATCTAATGTGTGGACATAACGGGTAGTCTCTGTATATTACAGAAAGTATAGTATGTCTTCTCAGTTTGTTTTTTGTTGGCCTTTGATTTTGTTAAATTAAAAAAAAATAAAGATCTAAAGAATATTTAATACTGATGCTGCTGGTGTAAGGATTTATAATGCTTCACTGTAATTGATCCCAAAATTATTAACATGCTGTTGATATTAATGTTACTATTATGGAAGGATTAATATTTATTTTAGGTTGTTTCTTGTAAGGCATATTGCAAAATTAATTGATTCCTACATAAATGTTTATAATTTTGACTTATTCAACAGTTACATTTTTTTTATTTTAAGTGTGGAGTTAGAAACAATAATGCAATTTGAAAATAAAATAAATTCATAATAGCCATTTCAGAGCCAGCACCAACAATGTCTCACTTTATGCATATATACCTCTTGATTCTGCACAAAGAAATTTTATACTGTGTTGTGTAATTTACATTTATATTAATTATATCACATACATGCAAATATTTAATTAACACATTAAACAATTACTTAGCAGTTAAATTTACTAATGACTTTTTATTAATAACATCTTCAATTCATCGTAGTTAGCTTTGCATTTTATAATTCAATGGAGGCACAAATACCCACCTGGAAAAAATTTATTACAATTCCGTCCCATCATTTATTCAGTGGTCCTTTACCATAAATAGAATTTTTCTTCCACTTTTACCCCTCTTTTTTTTGACTTTTTCCCTCTCAATCCCTACTTTTTTTTTCATTTTGGGAGGGAACCACGTCGCCGTGGACTTTAATTGCAATGTAAGAGTTCAAAACTTCACTCACCAAAAAAAACAAAAAAAGAGTTCAAAACTTAACACACCGTGTCCAAAATCGAGTTAACGCCCAACTATGTATTATTCTCGTACCAGGCGAACAAAAATACCTTGTGGCCTTACAGGAGAAGAAAAACAAAACACCATATGAGTATTTTAGAACCGTCCGGTGATCATGCAAACCAGCAATCTCGTATTAATATAGGTTCAACACTAACACTATCCAGTACAAAGACAACCTCATACGGGTAGAGTTAGCTATATAAATGCTACCATATTAGTAGAAAACCGAGCACCTATACCGGACCGGAACGAGAGAGACCTGTTACTATCGAACTAAGAAAATAAGAACCAGGAAAAGGTGTTATCACACAAATCAAAATAAACCAATCGAGGGAAAGATGTTTAACGAAATAATTGACATTATATCATCTAAGATTACATTAAGACACCTGTTTTTATCTTCAAATAAGATGTGAGGTCCTCTATACAAAAAAGAATAATGATTGTCAATTGCCCAGCCGTTACAATTAGGCAGGCATGGGTACATATTCTGTGTAACTAATCTTGCAAACAGATAGCATATCAACTGGAAAAAAGATCAAAAAGGAACTCTTGAACCAAATCAGTCAGAATTTGCAGCAAGGTAGTAGTCCCCTACAGTGAGAAAGACATGCTCACCAAGAACCACTTCTGCAGCAGGTTGCTGTTCAATTGAGTTAACAATTTTCTGCAACAACGGGACACAAATGAATTTGCATATTTTCACCCAAAACAAAAACAAAGGCAGGGGATTAAGACTCAATCAAACCTTTCCATTTCCATTTTGAAACTCGTACTTCAAATTTGAGTGATCTCTCGATTGTAGGTAAGTTTGCAGATTTTGTGAATATTTTGCGTCACCTGAACAACAGTAAGTTGGAGCAACCAAGGATCACAGATCATGAATGGCAGAAAGGGCATCAAAGAACACTACTGTTTGTTTCACTGAATGCATATGAGCTCAACCAACACAGGAAACAAACCTGAAAACAGTGAAAGGGTGGCTTTTATGTTAAACATCAATGCAGGTCTTGCCAAAGTGATACCAAACGACATGCTGGAAATCCCATGGAACCTCTCTTCACCAAGGACAACCTGCAGTTGTTAAAAGAATGTTAAGATGGAGTGACTTGAAACCAAGACACAGGACTCTGATTTGTAAAGCAACACCATTCCCTCAAGTCTGCATTTCACCCCCGTGAGGGAGAAAAAGGGAGAAGGAAGCCAGGACAACTAGAGGACATTAAAGTCAAGGCCACAAAACATATTTGCTCTCCTCATTTTAATCATTCTCAAATTAGTGCTTGAATGTTTTTTTTTTTTTTTGGGTAAAAGAGAGGGCTTGATGCCCTACAAACAAACAAAACTCGACTACACCTAGCTAAACGGGGTCTGCTCACATGAAAGAGATCCCCTAAAAACAACCTACTAAGTCCCGGAGCCAAAAAACTTGTGGTCTTCTGGAGCATTATGAGGTTCATAAACCAATGTGCTTGAATGTTTAATTTGGGCAAATATCACAAGAGTTTAAGAAAAGTTCCAATAGGTAAATTTGTCCAAATTCCATTAATAATCATTATGGAAGTCGGACAGAATATTATTGACAATAAAAACTAATTGGGAGGTTTCCCAAATATCTGGCAGTTAACTGCCAAGATTACAACTTCAAATGACATTTGCACGAGGAAAAAGTATAGAAAAAAGTACTAGTACGACATAATTAACATTATTTTTGCACAAGTATTTTTCATTAAAAAGGCTTTGGTTGTTATTGGGGTATTGTTGTTTTTCAATCAAATGCATCTGCAGTTGAACTAAAGGAATTTATAATGGGGAACCTCATGGATCAATAAAAGGAAAGTAACCAATAAAAGAACAGCACAGAAAAAAGGAAAAGAAAAGATATAAAATGCAGTTATTTTACATCTGCTTACACCATTAAAAAACAAAATGACTTTTTTCGCCATAATTTAAGATGATCATTGAAGACCATCCATAATAATTTGTTCATGCGGAAATAAGGACAGAATACAGATAAATAGAGCACAGAGAAATCCAAAGTTCAGGAAACTTTTTGTTGGCTTATCTTACTAGCTCAGCTCAGCCCAAGCCCATATCCATCAGTAAGGAGATCCTTGCAAGAAACTTTAAACCAAAATGCAGTGTGTTCAATTGCGTGTAGCATATCCTCACTACATATCTAGTGGAATATTATCTTAATCAATAAGTATGACATTCTCGTGTTATTTGCAAGAAATAAATATCACCGCCTGGTACAAACCTTCATTACATCATGGGAACAACTTTTTCTGGGAAATTCATAGGTGCTCCGAGAAAAAGTTTTCTAGGAGATGGCTGCAAGAAAAAGATTTTACTTTGTATCATTCAATGTGTACCACATCAGCTAGGTGAGCCATCAGTATCCCCTACTTTAAAACATCTTTAATGTTATAGCTGTGATAGTACACATTGAACGATACTTGAGTAAGAACCTTTTCTTGCTCCAAGAGAGCCTAACAATTTTTCCTTTTTTTTTTTTAACCATAAATCATAACACCTATGAATTACAATGAACCACCATCATTCCTTTCACTGCAACCATTACTGCCATTACCAGAACTCTACCCCGTAATCCTGCAGCTCCTCCAACTACCAACACAGTGAATTGTCATCATCAAGATGAATTTCCATCTTTAGTGCCATTACAGCACAACCTCTTCCAAGGAATTGAAATGTGGATGACTGGATGTCAGCAATAACAGGAGCCAAGGTTTCACAAAAACATATGAACCTACCATATCATTTAAGGGGTACTAAAATTAACGTGTCAATCATCCCTACCTTGGATCTTTGGGCTTAATGTCGGATTATTTTATGGGTCAGTTATATAAATGTCTTCAGCTGTATTTAAGTTATTGTTGCTGCTTGGGCACTTGGTTGAACCAGTACCTCAACATCATTCTCTTTGCCTCTCTATGAGCAAGGTCATCGGTAAACCACTAGCACTAATTGTAGGAAAATAAAGAACAAGAACTTCTTACAAAAAATTCCTAAAATTTCTTTAAACTTTAGTATTTTAATTTTTAATATTTGAAATTTAAGCAGAAAAGAGTAGGGCTAGCGAAGTATTATGAAATTATAATATGCAACAAAAGCCGAGTACCAATAGCATTTCAACCCCATTTATGTTAATAAAACACAATAAATAAGCCAATCCTCATAAGTCATAGTCCAAATTCAACAACTTACTGCATGTTTAGGCATCAGAGAATACAGAAGCAACTGAGTACCAATAGCATCTCTGATGTAGGATTCCTGCAAATATAAAGAAAACCACATTACAAATTTTAGATTAGCAAGGGAATAAATTGCTGTAAGTGTGTAAATTGGATAACGACCAATAAGTTGTCCTTAATAAGAAACACGCCCAGCACAAAACGCATGATGCAATTCATGCATATAACAAGTATATACAAGTTTTGTAAGTATAAAATATTTTGGAGAAAAGTAGCTTCTTTAACCAAAACATTGCAAAAGAGAAAACGCCCTGCATATGTATGTATCTTTGAGTGTATGTATATATGTGCATAAAAATAATCCTGACTTACATCTAGTGGCACAGATTGCGAAATCAGAATTAAAACTATTCACATAAATAATATATTTATCCCAATAACCTTCACAACCAAAAAGGGAAACACCATATTGGATGGGCCAATTATTAATCTCTTAATTCTACCTGTGAACGCAAAACTCTCTGAGAGATTGATTTATCTTCATCCAATGATTCAAAGTAAACCTCCACCATGTCCGTTGGTTCAAGAGCAACTTTCTTTCGTAACTTCTGAATTCTGTTAACAATCTGTAGGGCATAACACCATCCAAAATAAATTAATATATTTATCCTACTTCCGGCCTTAAAGATGTTAAGTAAATATTTAAATTCAGGCAAACCATGATAAAACATAACATATAGAGAGATTATTCTAAGCATAATATGTACAAAAGCCGAGAAGTACAGAGACTTCACACAATATCTTCAGTTTTTCTTTTTTCGTGGAGGTAAAAGATTTTTATTTTGAATGATAGAGTAACATATAAAGAAACTTCTAAGCAACACACAACAGAAAGATGAAATAAAAACATACGATGTCATAGAAGATGTAGCACTACTCTCCCAATTCGCTCCCCTCTAATAATTTTATTTTTCTACAAATAAAAAAAAAAAAACAAAGTTAAACCTGTCTACCTTTTCAGAATATCACTCCTAGAAAAGCCCCTAAAAGTCATTGCCGCTAATGCCACCATTCCAGCAACTGTTTCACCCCCACCAGCTGGGTTTAAATTGAGGAACAATAGCATTTTTGTCATAGCGTACAAGTATTGCTCTCACTCCATCCTCGCTAGTCAAGGTTTAAAGAGTGGTTTAAATATTCGTCTATACTATCAGTCTTCATAGATTTGTGCACCAAACATAGGCGCAGCTAGCATAAGAGTTTACCAGCTTATCTTAATCCAGTATCCGGTCCTCTTATACTAAACTCCTATTCTATAGGTGAGGCAATTCAAAAAATTTATCCTTAAAAACTGGGGCAATACTTTCCAACCATAACACAACCACACGAACGAGAGTGTAAAAATGACTTGCAAGTGAAAGAATCCAATTCGTGCAAAGAAAAATTAAGGATTAGCAAGAGCAAAATTCATGCATTAGGGTCACTAGTCACACTATCATTAAGATTTCTAGAAAAAAAGAAATAAGAAAAAGAGTTGACTTTATGAAGATCAAGTAAACAGATTGGATGTTTCTTCCATCACATCCATGATCAAGGAATTAGCTAGGGTGTTTCTTCCATGGCAAGCATTTTACCTCCCGTGCAGCACCAGCCTCAAACAATGACTCATCAGGACGTAAGTCCAATATTACTAAAACATCACCTAAAACAAAGTCAAAGATGCTGGTCAATAAAAAGTCAATACGACAAATTCATACTTGAAAATTACTACATGGTTTCTAACATCATTTGTTTTCACTTTTCAGAACTGCAGCAAATGGAGCAACACTAAACATTCTTACCATCACCAGCAGCATCAACCTCCTTGTCAGTCATCCCATCAGGTCGTTTAAAATCACGGAGAACCTGGAAAAAAATGTACTAGTTTAATATTCCACAGTCTGCATCACTTCGAGGGAAAACCCCATGATAATTGGATGCTTCTAGACATCATCCTTTCACGTGCCAATAAATTCAAGACTCAACTACATCTGTTTATCACTTTATATGGTTTAGGTAGGGAGAAAAAAGAAATTATTTGAGGTCTATGTCATGAATCCATAGTCAGAAAATCAAAAGGAATAATTTTGACAGTAAAAATATCTGTTTTGAAAGAGAATGCTACTGACAGGTGTTTTTAAGAAAACAACATGATACTGAAGGTTCTCAAGAAAACATCCACTTAAATTTCAGGGAAGGAAAATGGATCTGATGATGACTATATCAACACCTTAGACTCCTAGCCCTGAGAACACAAAACCTTCATTAACTTCAATGAGACCTCCCTCATCTGAACACAAAATAATGAACACAAACTATTTATTTATTTATTTTGGTAAAGACCAATGCATTTGGGGGAACACAAAGAGAGGAAGTGGTAGACCGAAACTTACTTGGGGGAAAATAGTAAAACAAGACTTAAAGGAGTAGGACATAGATTGGCAGACGGTAGGTCTTAGGACGAATTGAAAGGAAGTTATAAGTACTACGGAGGGTTAGACCTGTTTTTCATCCTATGTTCTAGATGGTTCCTTTTTAGTCCTTTTCCCTTTTAAATCCTTTTATTTCTTTCTTTACCTCTCCTTTTCTGTCTTTTTTTCTATTTCTTTCCTTTTTTCTTTTCTTTTTTCTCTCAATCTTTCTTCTCTTATGTATTTTATTTTTTATTTTATCTCTATATTTCTTTATTTTTATTTTTACTTTCCCTTTTTTTTGCCCTCTTACGTATCTTTATTTTCACTTTTTTTTTCATTTATTTTTCCTTTTAATTGTTTATTGCTATTTTTTTAATGGATAATGTTATTTTTTATATATATATATATATATATATTAAATTTTACGTATCTTTTTTCCTCAATATTTTCGTACTTTTCACCTGGGTTCATCTACCACCACCAACCCCAACTAGTTTGGGATAAAGGTGTTGTTGATGTTGATGTTGGTAAAATCCAATGCAAACTATTTTAAACTCACTCTACTCAATGGAAATCAAGTTTTAGTCATTATCTACACAAGATTAGCACCTTAATATCAGTCAGCTTTAAGCAGTGATTTGCAATGATGACTTCTCCAGCATTCTCAAAAGCCAAAATATTTTCCTGCGACATTGCTTTGATTTCTTTGGCAACAACACCCATAGATTTTCCTAGTCTCTTACCTAAAACACTGCAAATAAAAAAAGAACAACATCATTAAACATTGTGACTGGTATACAGGACAAACTTGAAAGGAATCCATATGAAATGCATACCTAAAGTCAGGCTCGGCACGTAAAGATGAATACTTCAAAGTATCATTACATGGAACAAGGGATCGTATATTGAGTTCTTCCAGTACATACTGCAAAGCAAATAGAATCATAAATATCAGAGTACAATTTGATTGAGTAGAAAAATGATGTAAACGAAACCCATAATGTGCCATGTAGATTCCTTTTTTCTTCCCATTTGGGGTGTGCAACAAACAAAAAATAGATCTGAAACAGTAAGTGGGGAGAAACTTCATAAAAAAGTCAAACATGCAGAAAGATTTCTCTCTTTTTTTCTTGTATTGAGAACATGCACAAATAATATCATCATTAGTAAGACCTCACAGGGGCTGAATATATTGAACAGGTAACTGATTATTAAAAGCATCAGGGAGCAAACTATTACTATGATATCAATTGTCAAAGCAATTGATTGCCAAAAAAAAAAAAAAAAGAAGAGTAAATGTTAAAAGAAAGGGTAAAACTGTAACAGCTGGTGACATCATGTACTTACCTCCCTCAACTTTCCATTTATGTCATCAAGGAAGTCTGCATCAGGATGAACTATCACCATCTCCCTATAGTAGCAATAAATATGAATAAATTCCTTAGAAACCAAAAAAAGATGTTCTTACATGCATACATCCATGTATACATCTTTTTGAACACTAATCTACCTGAGTGGAGTCTTAAGAGGCTTGTTATGACGCTCACGAATGTTTCGGGCCAGATCAATTATTGTCATCATCCTTGAAACACTCTGCTCAATTCGTTCTCCCCTCTGATGAAATCATGCAGCCAAATAGAACAAGGTAGTATATTAGGTCATTTAGGTGGCTGCTATATATTTCGAACACGACCTAGATTCATGTTAAACTGAGAAATACAATAACAGTCTTTCCACTACAAAAATCAAATATGCTTTTTGGGGAGGGAGAGGTAGCAGAGGAAGAATATGTCAGGAAAGTTTACTTTTAATTCTCTACACCAACACTGAAAAAAAGTGAAAGAGTATGAGATGTAACTAGAGTGAATTCAACCAATAATACCAATCCAAAGGGTCATATGAAGACTTTGAACAAGAAATTCAATTAGAAAAGATAAAAGACAAAGAAAATGGAGGATGAGAATTTAGAAATACTCCTCAAACAAAATAACAAATATAAAAATCTTAAAAATGGATAATGCTCGAGCAATACAAGCACAAACATAGCTCTTAGACTTTATGTGGATCAGGATCATTTATGTGACCCACACAGATAGAAAGGTGATTTAACCATGCAAAAAGGATATGCTAGTTTGGAACATTGGTTTCTCTATCTTTTGCACGTGCAATGTAGCATTACCAAAATATTGAACACAAAATTTCCGTTCAACTGTCAGTTTCCAGAAGAATCAAACCATTCCAAATGAACCAACCTGAATTATGTATTTCAATTACTATAGTAGAATCAAAATAAGTTTGCAAAACATGTACGAACCACATGTAAAATGAAGTATCAATAAAAGATTGCCAAGCAATAAGCACCAAAGACTACAATTTATTAATGTTTTGTTTTTCAATCATTTATTATTAATAACTACAAGACTCAGAATATAATCATTAAAACGTATACCTTGCCTTCTTCCTCAGGAAAACTGCAATAGTGTATGCTTTCCTCTGACCCATTACAAACTTTTCGCATATTTTGATAGAGTACCTCAGTGAAGAAAGGTGTAAAAGGAGCCATGACTTTACAGCATATCAAAAGCACCTGAAAGAATTTATATATTTAAGTCTTGGACTGTTTTAGTTTAAGGAACCATCACTCTCAAGATCATTAGGAGACCTAAGACGGTCTTAGTAGCAAACTAAACATGCTATAGATAAAATATATCATAAACATACATTGTAAAGAGTTGAGAGTGCTATCCTGCAGTCTTCTTCTTCAGTACGACCTTTAAGTCTCTTACGGTTGAACCGCACATATATATTTGTAAGGTTATCAAGAAACTTAAGAAGATAAGGAACCACCTACAATATGATTTTTTTAATAAAGGAAACATTTTAGCAAATACTGTACATATGAAAGAAAAATTATACCATGCATCTAGTGATTGATACCTTTTAGAAATAAATAAATCTGAATGTAAAATCAATGTCTTAAAAAGAAGCTGGAGATCAAATTGGTGAGGCATCTAGTTCACAGTTCACTACGAGTAAAAAAAACACTCCCCATGAAATCCAACTTGCAAGGGTAGGGGTTTATAATCAATAAGATCAGATAACAAACAAAATAAAGAGTATAATAAGTTAGCTAAAAAATAACCTAAAAAGAATAAAACAGCTACTTAATACATTTAATGACTGAGCATGTGTAGCAAGCATCAAGATATTCTTGCAGACCCATAGACCGCATATCATTTTTCTCTTCATATGTGTTATTTGCAAAATTAATTCAGAAAAATAGACCTTATTTTTGCATTGTAAGATAGATACTTTCCTCTCAAATAATCTGTCAGGGTTCTAGGTGAGAACACCATGTCTTTTACTTTGGAGTTTTAAGTGGTATCAAGCTTTAGGTGGCCCGTTAAAAGAAAGATAGAATTTAGTGCATCATGCAATTTATGTCGTTCTTTGGTACATGTGGTTGGAGCATAATGCTCTCATCATTAAGGCTGTCACTTGTGTTTTACTTGTTAGACAAATATAATATAAAACCATTTATGTGGCCTTCACCTAACAGCATAAGCTTTTGGGTTGAAATGATTTTTTACATGGTATCAAAGCTTCCATGATCAAAGGGTCTAGAATTCGATCCCCCACCGCCTCCATTTTATTAATAAATAATTAGATATTGTGCAGTTTCTTAGCACAGATAGGTGGTCAGTGCATTGTCCACCCTACAAGCTCAATGAGCTCTTGTGAGGGGCGTGTAAGACAAAAATTTCCATTTATGTGGCCTTCACCCCAGCTTAAGCTTTTGAATTAAAATAGTTCTTTACATAACTCATCATCATACAGAATTACATTTATGGTTTCCCGTTGTGGCTGTTACAAGGGAGTTGCCATGTCTGATATGCAAGACTCTTCGGTATTACTTGTTCTATCTTGACCAATTTTTGGGATATCTTATCCTCCCGAGTTTTACTTTCACTCTAATAAAATCATTTTTTATCCAAAAAAGAAAGAACCACAAGAATTATCACTGACCGTATAAAGGCGGTAACCATCCATTTCTTGTCGGACAAAATGAACAAGGCTTTGTGTGGCTGAGTTGATCCACTGATCAAGAACATTTGATGACTTCTGAAGTGTGGCCTGATCAAAGGGGACAAAAGGTGCTAGACCCTCAATTTCAAGCCTCTTTGCATTTTGAACAAGGAACCTATATGCATTATACCAGGGAAGAAAAACATCCCTAACCTGGATTAGATAACAACAAATAAAAGTATCAGTAGATAAGTAGAAATGAATAAATAGGGACTTAGCACAGATGAAATAAATTAATCACAGACGGATGATACTGACAACACCATAAACTCCTTCCTTCTTGAAACGAAGTGGCTCAGCACGCACAACAGGAGAGTTTATAAGGTACAATCGCAAGGCATCCTATCCAACAAGCAAGAACATCATGACAGTGCTTCCATAATATACATCAAACTATATTGAAGTCATGAATATTATAATAAAAAGCAAGCAAAACTTGCATCTTGATGTTACATGACACATCGAAAATAACTTAATTATGAAACCAAAAAATGATGAACTTTGAAAAGTTCCTACCGCTCCATAATCATTAATGACTTCCATTGGTGAAGGATAATTTTTCAAGCTTTTACTCATCTTTTTCCCATCTTCAGCCAGGACAAGCCCATTGCAAATTAGATTCCTAAAGGCAGGCTTACCAAATAATGCCGTAGCCAGCACCATGAGGGTATAAAACCTGCAAAAAGAAAAAGCAGAAAACTAAAATACACAACCATATATGAAGGGGAGGTTGAAGTTAAGAACATAGTCATGGCCACAAAATCCAAACACAAAATATAACTTTACTATTACGAACATAGATGATTTATATTAAAGGAACTGCAAATAATTTGGCAAGATAAAAGATAAAACTAATAAACGTTACAACAAGGTGAGGAAATAAGAATAGTAAAATACCACTGCAATCATGTAATTTGAAGCATGGTGATAACCCACTTGGTAATAACTAGGGGGGATGTTTGAGTTCAAACCCAAAATGGAACCCAATAAAGAACCACCAGCATGAATTCAAAAGATTTTCACCAAAATGGAAAAATACTGAGAATAACATTTTAAAGCAAAAAGTGAATCTACAACCAGAGTGGTGAACAGGCCTCTCTAAGAAAAACCACAGATACAAATAAAGAAACTGACCAACCACGGGTTTGATCCAGCCCTTCAGCAACAAAATGGCCGGGAAAATTCTTCTCAAACAGCTCAACATTCTCAAATGGATAATGGATATACGCATAAGGCATGGATCCACTCTCAAACCAGCAGTCAAACACCTGAAAGATAAAACAATTGATCCATAACAAAGAACAATGTCTCTAGCTACTATCATATTTTTCATTCTTAGAATACTGATAATAAATTTCTCTAGTTCTACATTTTGGAATTATGCTTTCTTGTTATTGATGTTTTCCATATATATATATAGGGAAAAACTATTCTTATGTCACATGACATAAGTTTTCTCTCCTACACACCCTTCGATAACTGTGCCATCTTTTTCTTTTCTTTTCTTTTATTTTTTCAGGTGGTGGAGCCCACTAGTTTGTCTCTATAACATGAGATAACTATCTCCTTTAACATGAGATTAATAAAACCCATATATATATATATAAGGACATGTTATTCTGATACATATCAACCAAGAACAGAAACGAAAATAGCACAAAATGGAAGTGACTTTGTATTAATGTGGAAGGTTGTATCAGTACAGTATCAATGGACAGATAAGAAAACAGTAACAATGGTGAAACTAGAGAATTACAGAAAAAATAACAGAAAAACTAAGATAGTTCTGGAGCAATTCGAGAGGCTCAAGATTTCTTTCCCAATTATGGTTTCCCAGCCCAAGTGTGTCCAAAATTCCCCAAATGCCTTAACAATGATTTCCTACCCTCTATATAGCAACTTCAGCCTCACCTCACAAAACACACCCATAACAGAAAAAAGGAATATTATTCCATAACTAACCACCTGCTGACTCGGCACTTTTTATTATTAGGGATTGTAACATATTCTTACATTGATGTAAGAATAAGAAGTCTTACATTTATTCTTAGTCATTGAACCAACTAAAAAGTTAGAGTCGTTAGATAAAAGTGAAACCAACGGGCAAGATAGGGTGTGTAACTTACACCGGTGTAAAATGATCGTGGCTATATATGTGTGTGTATATATTATTTTCTACTAGAGGTGTTACTTATCCTTGGGTTAACTTAGCCAGTGCTAGAAATAAATAAATAAATATGGGTTTGACATATATAGCAGTCCAATTTTGACAAATTGAAAGAATAAATAAATACTAAAAGACCATGACGGAGAGACTCTGGTACAACTGAGTAACAACACTGTTGAAAAACTAGGAATTGGCATTTTTACATCATCAACGCGTCGAAGCAAACGGCCACTGTCAGTTTGAATTGTAATATGATCAATGTTGTGACGATGAAGGTCAAACACCTGTAGAAATCATTACAGTGGGATTGGTGATACTTATCATTTGGCAACAATATCCATAAGAACATAAGAACTAAGAAAACAAATAGGAAATTCATTTTGGAAACATAACATATAATTATTGAAACATACTTGAACAGGAAGAACCACTTTGGTAAAGTGGTATACTATGTTATGAAATATATGCATGCTGGAAGAATTAACACAACAAATAAGCTTTTAGGTGAAGCTTCCAAGCTACATACAACAATATCCATGAGCTGCCCATAGTCCCATAAATGATGTAAGATTATCTTCTCATATTTATAGTTATTTCTATTAATTTCCTGAGAAAAAAATGACCCAGTTAAGAGGCCAAAACTGACAAATATGCATACTAGCCACGACATACAAAATGATATTCATTTTATACTTTGTATGGCTCAAACAGATGACTCTGAACATAAAAAATCAAAAAAATGTAATGAAAAAAAAAAGAAAAAAACTATAGATCTAGAACTCTTTGCAGTTACACAAGTTTACAAGTCAATGCTTTCAGTATACAGGCAATTAAACATGTGATGTTCATTTTCCACCTAGCCAAGAACACCAAATATATCTTATCCACTAGGAATAAATCCATAGCCAAAAAAAAAGATATCATAAGTAGCAAACAAATTAATATTTATGTTCTCCATATGGTTCTGCAGTGAGTATGTGAAATATTTCCATGAAACAACTATGCTAAAATTAATTAAGCAACATGGAGAAAGAACATATCCATTTAAGTCAGTCAGTCATAAAAACCGAGTCACTTGAATGTTACCAAACTATACAGAAATAAGCAGATTATATGTCAAATTATGTGTGAACTCCTTCAAAACAAAAGCAATTGACATTGACAAGAATGGACATATGTAATTTCAAAAAGGTGAACAGAAGATTCTAACCTTTACACCTGAAAGTTTTTCAAGTTTTGCAACAGAATCCATGACAACTATTTCCTTCTCATCCTCACTAATCCATATCGGGAGAGGGGTCCCCCAAAATCTACTACGACTAATTGCCCAATCTCTTGCATTTTCCAGCCAATTGTGAAATCGCTTATCCTGCAACAAGTAGGAATATTGGAAAGGTTTACAAAAACCATAGATGGCATATACTTACAGTTAGTTGCCATCTTTTGCCCGAAGATGTGTTATGGTAGAGGGCTGTGTTTATGACCATCCTAAGGTGTTCTGTGCCCGGATAATTTAAGGGGGTTCCTAGAAATGAGACACCTTTTCTACATTTTTTGCACATATTAGTCATTCACATTGTATTCTCCTAACTCCGGGACAAAAAATTATATTTAACAAGTTAATCACAGCACATATTAAATCATTTTCAATTATTAACACAAGGACTCCCAATTAATAATATATTCACATATTCTTTAAAGAAAATAAATTACTAAACTGCTCATAAAAGAATTCAATTCCTTAGTACCCACATTGACCTCCTCTGGCACAAGGGAAGAGCAGAAACAAGATCGAATAACAAATAAACAATTCAAGAAAATATAAAAACTGTGATGTGGTAAGCAAGAGAATATGTACCTTAACAAAATCAGGGACCCAGTAAGTCTGCTTATTGTTTTCCAACAATTGCTCTTTCAACAACTCCACTCTAACAAACCTATAGTAAAACAGCAGAACATTGTTGCGCTAAATTAAAAAATAAAAATGCTTACAGACAATATCAAGCAAGTACCATTCTTTAAGAATTACAGTGTGAATAGAGTATAAAGTAGCTATCACCCGAAAAGTATCCACATGAAAATTGTCAAATAAAATTCAATAAATAATTTAAATTTATCATTGGTCGGAAGACAGATAAACTAAAATCCACAAACTATGTAAGACTGATTGCATAAAACAATTATGTCACCAAAATTACTTTTCCAAAAACAACAAAAATCACATTTTCATTGTAGAAATGCAGATTGTCATCATAGACAAAAGACTGCTTTGTTTATCCAAAGAAGAGGTTCACTTCTTAAAACCACGGAGTACATATAAAAATGTAAGTATAGAACCATAAAATTAACTATTAAAGAAGCCACAACATGGATACATCAATCCTATAATAACAACCTTTTATCATTCTCCCATAATGTCAGAGAATCACTCTAATAATGAATATACCAAAAATGATGGTTATTACAATGAAAATAATTATGAACTGAACATTAATTAGTGTGGCTGTCAAGTATAGCCTCCTAATAATGTAATAATATACGGAATTATTAAATCCTTAATATCACATTCTATATAAGAGGAAATCAAAAACAAGTCAACACATGTGGCAGTTACAATTCATATTTAGATGAATACTGGTGTAATTAGGAAATTAAAAGAAAATCATAGCTAATGCATAGATGATATTTTATTAATGAGAACAAGTGAAATTAGATCCAGCAAGGAAAAGTAACTTCTACAGCTACACAAAGCAGTCAAGCAAAGTTAATATCTTGGCCAAACATGCCTACCAGCTCGGAACAGCTCGGTAAATAAGAGGGGTATCGGATCTCCAGCAGTATGGGTAAGAATGTGTAAAAGCTCCAGACTTTACCAGCCTACCCTTTGCCTGAGGAAAGATGAAAAGGGAAAAGAAAATAATTAAAAGAATCCAATCAAAACAAAATTTTAAGATAAACATTAATCACTCCAAGACATAAAATCGACTTCTATCAAATGGTTTCAACTCAAGTTCTGGTTAAGGAACTTGGTAACTTGGGCAATCTTGTAAAAGCGTCTTTTATAAGAAAAAGCAGGAGTGGGAGAGCTTTATTGCACAGATGGTCTCCTGTTTTCTGCATCAGGTTTATCTTATTTGTCAATATGCACTCTCAGCCAAAATGCCAAGCCTTTTCTTTTCTTTCATCTTTCTGCTCTTCTCAAAACAAGGTTTTCTTGTCAAAGCCAAACAAAAATAGGCATTTCTGTCTCGACATTTTTAATAACAAATTTAATTCCTAAATATAATTGTAGTGATATTTGAAAAAAAAAAATGAAATTCACCGAGTGACATGAGAATCTTAATTAGTGTGTGTTTGGATTAACTATTTTGGGGTCAAAAATATTTTTTCATGGCAACTTCCTGAGAGAGCTTTAAAAAAAGAAAAAGAAAAAAGAAGCAATTATCTCCCAAAAAAAAAAAGCTTTCCTAAACCCACACTTAATCTTTCAAATTAGCTGTTCCATAAATCATTTCAAGTGGATAATGGATTCTCATAATTTCAGATATATGGAACGGACCTTCACAGCTTCAATAATGTCCTTGTCAGCATGCTTGATATAGCGCCCACTAAAGTCAGTAATTTTTTCAGTAAAGCAGCCATCATCATCAACAGCTACAGTTAGATTATCCTACAGACCAACATAATGCTTGAGTAACGTTATTTGGGAAGGTGAGGTATCCATAAATAAACAATTACCAAACCAACAATAAAAGAAAAATGCAAATCCTCCAATTATGGGACAATAATTCAGTACCATAACACTCTTTTAGTCACTGAAGCATCTTCAAATAGACAAATAAATAAGCAGAAGTGGAAAATTTCAGCAGTAGTATACTAGCACCAAAGTTGCTGGTACAATTAAGTAGCAAATTGGAAAGTCATCATAATAGATGTAGCACCATGATATGAAAAATTGACACGAGATAAGTAAAGAATGCATCAACATAAATCAATCATCACTAATGAAAGAGGAAAAACATATGAAGGCATGCAAGGCAATGATTTAGAATATAAGTTCAACTACAAATAATTATGCCTCTCTGACTGAAACGTTTCAGGAGAAAAAAATTAAACCCAATAATTACATGATTGTAAGTTCTTAAAAGCACACACCTTGCTAAGAATTTGATTATCAATGCAAACACGGAAATCATCTTCACCAAAAGCAGGGGCACAATGGACAATGCCAGTACCACTATCATCAGTAACGTAATTGTCGGAAACAACTCTAAAAGCCGTATTGGATAACTCCACAAAGTAATCAAATAATGGTTCATACCTGCAGAACATGTACCCTTTGATTTTCAATACTCAATAAAATCCCATATCCAAAATGTCATTAGATGAGTCTCATAACAGAACATAGTGAATTATTCATAGAGTAAAATTAATATAAAAGATGAATGTAGTAAAAGGAGAAACTGCTGACTTCATTCCCACTAATGAAGCCCCTGAGACTTTCTCCAGCACTTCAAAAGAGTCCAACACATTTTCCGTCTTTCCACTTGAAGATCCCTTGATCTTCGCATTTGTATTTTTAGGAACGTCATTTGGACTATTAGCAACAGCTTCTTTGGGTTTCTCCTTAGGGTTATGGAGTGCAGACAGACGAGATTCAGCAACAACATAAACTTTACCCGAATACCTATTACGAACCTGATTTCATTGGCTCCAAAAATTAGATTTGAAGTAACAAGGAAATGTGGAAAAGAAGAGGAGTAAAAAAAATGAAGGGCGTTTGCAAATATATGTATATATAGAATACTTTATCTCTCTGTGCACACAAAAAAAAAGAAAAGGATGTCTTATCAAGTATTCAATCCAAATGTATTTCGTTTCTACCCCTTTCCACAATAAATATAAATAAGCAAATTGCACTACCCACTGTAATCATTTGCGCATTTCTTTCTGACACCTTTTTCCTTACCCTTTTATGTGAAAGTTCTTCACCATTCAAGATATTTTTGTTACATGAAAAGAATTTTATTACAGGGAAAGAACAGCTAATCATTCAAAGCATACAGAAATACTGCAATCAAAATTTTCCTGCCGGTCATAAAGAGGAGTGGGAAATAATTAGAGGTAAAATCATAATTCTAGTCTCCACTCTCCAGTTACGGCATAACTTACCAACCAAAATTTGAACTTGTCAAGCCAACAACTTATCTTCTACTTTGTTTCTTTATGTACGAACAAATTCATGTTCTATTTTAACTAGAAAAAGCTTGAAAGTTCCTCGTATTCTATTACTGCAACAAACTTAACCAACCTTCACATAGGTAAAATTAGCATTGACGCAAAGTGCAAGATTACTAGGAAGAGTCCATGGAGTTGTTGTCCAAGCTACAAAAGATGCACCGTGTGGATCGCCCAAGACTGGAAAAGTCACCAGTACTTCAGGATCAGACACATCCTGTGCCAACATAGAATTTCATATTAAATAGAATTGCAACAAATACAAGTTATCCAATTAATACAATAGAAATCACAGCATTTTGGTCACATCAAAACGAAGCATATTAAAACCGTATCACTTGTAGCCTTCTAGGCAGCAGAGACTAATGACAATAACAAAATTACAACAACACTAACAAGCAAAGTAAATCCATTCCAATTGCCAACTTAAAATCAAACATAATTTAAAAATAAAGGAAGGCTTATTAAAAGTGTCAAATCACTAACCTTATAATTCTGACCTGCCTCAAAATTAGAGAGCGGGGTTTTGCACCCTGTGCTATAAGGCATGACCTACAACAATAACAAAATGCAGCTATTGTAACATAGATTATTGATGAGAAATTAAATAAATAATAATAGAAAAAATTAATTAGTACCTTAAAACCTTTGTAGACAAGGTTTTTAGCATAAAGCTGAGCAAAGACCCACCAAACGGACTCCATAAACTTGATGTCCATGGTTTTGTAATCGTTTTTGAAGTCGATCCATCGGCCAGTGCGCGTGATAACAGTCTCCCACTCATTCACGTAGCGCGTGACGATGCTCCTGCACTCTTCGTTGTACTTATCGATTCCCATTTTGAGAACGTCCTCACGCTTCTTGATTCCGAGCTTCTTGTCGATCTCGTTCTCGACGGGGAGGCCGTGGCAGTCCCAGCCGAAGCGGCGCGTGACGTGGTGGCCGGTCATGGAGTGGTAGCGAGTGACGATGTCCTTGATGGTGCCGGCGAGTATGTGACCGTAGTGAGGAAGACCGGTGGCGAATGGTGGTCCATCGTAGAAGATGTACTCAGGTTTGTCCTCAGTGCGAGATAACTGTGTCTGGAATGCGTTGATTTCAGACCACAATTCTAGAATCTTCTCTTCCTGCTTCGGGAACGTGAACTCTTTCCCTTCGCAAACATCATCCATGGCTACCACTAACCCTCTGAACCTCAACTGTGTAATTGATTCGATTTGGTACTCTAACACACTACACTCGCCGCCAAGCACAGAGCTCTTAGCTTTGTTAGGACCAGGGTTTTGCTTCACTCACTGTTAACAAAAATAAAAAATAAAAAACTGCATGAAATCCTCTAACAGTACCTCTCATAATTCCATTTTATTAGTCTCTTACCTTACCTATTCATTTTCAGTAACGTTCAATTGATAAGTAAATAGAATACACATAAAAAAATAGGTATAATATGCTATTACAAAAGATAATTAAACGAAGGAATTTATGTGTTGCAAGGTTTAGGAATTAAACACAAAGATAGACATAAAAATTAATGATAAGTTCAAGTTAAATTTTAATATGATCTGAAATTATCTCCTACACATATAAAAATGTATAAGGCCATGTAAAGAGAAAAAAAAAAATATATATATGGCCCATACATTTTTATGTATACATAAAAAATAAAATTATTTGCTATAATATAAAAAACACTAATCCCTTAAATGAGATAAATAAATATAGTTAGATAAATGATATTTTTAAGCAACTAAAATTCATCTAGTGGTGAGAAATTTGCATTGGTTACAGGTTCAAACCTTATTGGCACGATGGTCTAAAAAAATAGGTAGAATATCCTATTTTTTATCTTTTATTTTATTAATGGAATGTGTATTAGTATTTAGTATACTTACTTTTATCGTGTATAGTTAATTGG
Organism: Gastrolobium bilobum; assembly: GCF_033153095.1. Taxonomy (NCBI): domain Eukaryota; kingdom Viridiplantae; phylum Streptophyta; class Magnoliopsida; order Fabales; family Fabaceae; genus Gastrolobium; species Gastrolobium bilobum. The sequence goes on along the minus strand of NW_026897048.1, from coordinate 76,303 downwards.
TATTTCAAAAAACTTGACGTGTCGTATCCAACACACGTTGCAGGACTCAAAAAAAAGTTCAAAGATTGCGTTGGGTTGCATTTGTAGGGTGTGCATGACAACATTTCCGGAATCAATTTTTTTTTTTTTTAATTTTTGTTCCCAGGAATAGAAATGGATAGAAAATTCATTTGGTAAAATCGATTTATTTTTTTGTTCTCGGGATGAACCAGTTTAATTTTTGTGCTGGAAACAAAAAACAAAAAAAAAAAATTCTGTTTTTTTTTTGGCACAAAATAAGAAACACTTATTTCTCTTAATCACTCTCCATCACTATCATCATTATCACCACTATCATCATCCCCACACGACCACGGCCACCGCCGTATTGTCGTCGTCACCACCACCACGACGATGCCACCACCTCCACCCATCGCCACCATCACGTCATTGTCATCACCACTACCATGTCACCGTCATCACCACCACCACCATCACGATGCCACTACTTCCACCATCATCACCAACCACCACTACCATCGCCGCAGCCACTGTCATCACCATCACCACCATGTCATCACCACTACCATCTCCACGCCATCGCTACCACCTCCGTCGTCATCACCAACCACCACCACCACCGTCGTCGCAATCACCACGCCACCACCATTACTGCCACCATCGTCACAACCACTGCCACCACCATTACCCCCACCACACCTCCACCATTATCGTCGCCGCCACCACCACACCATATGAAAAAGAAAATAATATCCGTAAAAAATCATGCTTAATAAGAATTATTTTTTATTATATTATTTGTTGTGTTATCAAACGCAATTATCATTCTCAGAATAAAAATAGAACATGTTATCAAATATTTTTTTTTCTTTAAAATTATTCCAAGGCACAGAAATAGAAAATAATTGTTTCTTTTCAGACACAGTGTCACTGAACAGAATGGTTGTCATGCACACCCTTAATTCCAACTATGAGATTCGTTGGATTATAATTACTGTTTTATTGAGTTTAATATAAATATTTGTGATATTTTATATTTCTTTACAAAATTGATGAATATTATAAATTTAGTTTTATTTTTTATTAAATTATTAAATATTAAATATAATATACATTACATAAATTAAAAATATTATTTAATATCAAAACATAGCTTAAAATATCAAAATCTAATATTTTTTAGAATTAACGTATAAGAACGTCAATTCATTCGGTTGTCATTTTTAAATATTAAGAAATCAGGTTGATATTGCTTTAGTGTCGAGTTCATTTATCTTTTCAGATTGGGTTTCACTCTAATTATATAAGCTGTTCGCCATTTACCATGATACACGCAATGCAAATTCCATGACCAATATTTATATTGCTCCTGACAAAAAAATAATAATTATATCATCTGCGAATTTGAATTAATTTATTTAAAAATTAAAAATAAAAACTGACATCTTCCAACAGCTTTTGAAAAAAAAAAAGTTATTGCTCTAGAAGTTGTTACTAAACATTCTATTATTCCATATTTGAACAGTACACAACAATACCCAAAAAAAAGAATATTAAATGCCAAAAAATTAAGCAGAATGGATATAACATGTTTTTGCACACAGGTTTTCATAATATAACATTCATTATGTAGTAAAGATGAGAAAAAAAAATATAGCAATCAGGAGTTCTCTCCAAATAGTAACTGTATCATAACATATCACAATCCCAGGTGAACAAAATTTTCTTTTTGTGTCATTGAAATTCAATCGTTGATTACATCAAAGGTGATGATGCAGTACAAGGTGAACAAATTTCAAGAAGTTATTAAGGAAATATTCGATACAAAAATCGCCATCCAGTGAAAGATGGTCCTAGTATTAACGCTTGACCCATTGGAAACTTTTTCTTGCTTTGGCTTTTCCTGGCTTTTTCCTTTCTACCACTCGTGAGTCCCTTGTCAGGAAACCAGCTGCTCAAGATTCAACAAAAATCAGCTTAATAAATCATCATAATGCAACACTTATACATAGTAAAAAACATGAATAACCAAAGCAAAGAAATAGTAAAAAAGAAAAGACATAGTAACACACGTCTTTGCTTTGGTTACTATGTCTTTGCTTATGGTATCAAAGGCATTTTTGTTTCAAAATATAGCGGAAAAAAGAAGTGTAGCAAAATAAATCAAGAGAGAAGAAAGGAAAAAAGCTATGTACCACTTCTAAGAGCAGGTCGCAAATCTGGTTCCCAGTTTTGCAAAGCCCTGCTGATTCCCAATCGTATAGCTCCAACTTGTCCTGTTGTCACGAAACAGGTTTTATTGATATATATAATATAAAGGGAAAAATGAATGACAATTAACCAATTGAACATTGACAAATTAGTAAGTTACCCATTATGCATTTCTGTCCAACTTCCATTATGCACACTTTCCTCAGCATATGATTATTAATGGAAGTTGAATAGAAGTGAATATCGGGAGATATATCAAAGTTTAAGCATTTAATTGTCAAAATTAAAACTTGAAGCTGGGATTAGCTAGAGGGTCAAAATTAAAGAGGTAGAATGCATTTTCCCCTAAATAAAACCAGGATAAAAAAAGGGAAATGAAAATATAACAAGTTTATAGAGTTGGGTAGTTTTCAAAATAGTGAAGGATGTAGCATGTACAAAAGGAGAGAAAAATTAAGTTCATAAATATTTTTTTCTTTATATCTTGCATCGACACAGATATTTTCCTGATCCAAATCAAAGAAAGCTCATCATTCATGAATGATATTGCAAAGGCCAATTCAAGTTCGACTAGAACAGTACAGGCTTGATTTTTTATTTTTTTTTTAATAATTCCTGAAAACTGTTTTGTAACACAATTAAAACAATTTTCAAAAACAAAAAAAGGCTAAAAGATGTGTTTGGATCATTTATTTCTAAAATAAGTTTTAAAAGCAAAAAATATAAAACATGTTGGGTTTGATAACACAATCATGCACAATAAGCAGTGATCCATCACTGCCCTTTCCCCAGCCTCTAGCCTCTAATTCTAACCCAACTCTCTCTATCCTCTGCTTTTTCATCTTTAATAGAGTAAAAGACACCATACACCACACATAAATGCTTCTCATTCTCACTAATTCCATGCTTCTGGGTTTCAACTTCACTCTCTGCAGTCTTTAACAAATACATGGGATTCTTTTTCCAGTTGCCCGATATGACAATGACTCAAAAAGTTGGCACATTTTTTTTCTGCCATATGTTCGGCAGGAGTTATTTCAACCAGTATATCTACACATATAGGTATAGACAAGTCTTCTCTAGTAAAAAATAAAATACGAAGTTGCCAATGTCAAAACACTAGTTTTATGCGTCAAACATGCATTCAATATTATACCATATCATGCATGAAATATGCTTCAAGAGTGGTATGCACAATATGTTACAGGCAGACAGGACACAAGATGTTCCACAAACCCAAAACACAAACTCTCCCCAGCATTTGCAAACCAAAAGTAGGCACTCTTCAGTAAAAAGAAATAAGATTATCGTATAATGAAAGAAAATGATGCTAATAATGGGATATCAAATATAAAAACAAACTAAAAGTCATTGACCTCACCTGAAACACCACCTCCTTTCACAGTACAATTGACATCCCAGAGCCCCAATGTCTTTGTCTCAGAGAAAGGTCGAAGGAGAGCAGCGCGATGATCAAGCACAGGGAAATAGACATCATATTCTTTATCATTAACTACAAATTTACCATTACCAGGTTGAACCCAGACACGGGCTACACTGCATTTTCTTCTTCCTGTTCCATAAGCACGTCCTTTTTCATCTACTTGTCTCACTCTTGCTTTGGCAGCTTCCTCTTGCTTTAGACGCTCCATTTCAGCTCTAGTGGATTTTGTAGTATTCTTCTCATACCGTATGTCTTCTATTACACTAAGGGGGGGCAACCCATCAACCCCTTCAAAGTCTTTCAATGCAATCAAACTGTCAAGCATGTCATCGGTGATTCCAGAAGCAGCAATCAAATCACCAAAAGCACGATTTGGACCTGTAATCACAATAGGAAAGAGATATCACTTGCCTTTATATATGTCAATACTCTAAAGTAACAAAAAATAACTATCACCACAAGGCACATTACAAGAAAAATTAGAGCCCAAAATATGGTAATTTAAAATAAAACATACATACTCAACATGCCATAAACAGTGAATCAAAAGAAACCAGTGATATATAATGATATCAGTTCAACATATAACGTCAATTATCATCTGAAATTTCTTTGACAAAGATGCCTTTAATGATCAAAATTCAGTTTCATGTAATGAAAACACACCACCTTTTTTCAATCTCATCCATGATTTCCACACCCATCAAATGTGAATTCAACTTTCACATTCAAATTACATAATACCCCATTGCTTAACCAATATATAGATCAAGCATGGCAAATTGACAATTACAACGGTATTTAAATATAACAACCAACAAATATCATGAGAATTATATAGTCATTCACAGAAGAAGGCCCCAAGCCTAACCTTTGAGTATATCAGTCAGAGCTTTCTCTTCCTTCTCAAGCTTCACAACATCCTCCTCATTTGTTTCACTTCTCAAGCCTACACTGTCCACAACACTAAACTCCCCCACCTGACTCACATCCTCTTGAAAATTAAACACATCATCTTTGTCCTCCTCCTCCTTCTCCTTCAAGCTCCAAGGTTTAAGGCCCTCTCCTATCACCCCAAATTGGCCACCAAAACCACCATCATTGTCTCCAGTTTCATTGCCAACACCTTCAAATAAATCATCCTCATCTTCATTATCAAGACTCTTCTCTTGCAACCACCACTGTTCCTCCTTGTTCCCTGCTTTGGCCCCAGTACCTTCTCCTTCCTCCTCGTTCAATCCGGCAAGGCCTCCACTGTCGTCGGCGATGAAAGATTCGAACTTTTCTTCGCTATCCAGAAACCCCCTTAAGGCACCGGAAGAAAACGGTTCCTTGATATTTCTGTTGTTGTTGTTGTTGTTGTTGTCGTCGCTGCTATTGGTGGAGGAAAAGAATTTGGGAATGATGGTGAAATAGGGATTGAAATGTGGATTGGGGAAATGGGAATGCTTCGAAGGAAGAGAGAAGAAGCGACGGAAATGATAGGGTTTGGGAATTAAACGAGAAAGCATGGTGAGGTGATGAACACAGTGAGTGTACTTGATTTATTGAAGCTATCATTCATTCATTCACACATTGCGAAATAAGAGAGTCGCCGGAGAGTTGACGGCGGCGATCTGAGGTGTGAAGTGGCGGCGAACGGAGCTCGAGATGAGTGACAGGGTAATGGGGAGGGATAGTAAGCTAGTAAGCTTAGGATTAGGTTTACACTTTACAGAACCAGAGTCGAACCGTCGTCGTTTCATGAAACCATTAAATATTTTTTTTTGAGATATTACAATCAGTTCATCGCTCCATGACTAGTCCGATTTAGGGTGGGTTCCGAGATTAATACTATAAATTTTTCCCAAAATTGATATTGAGAGAATCGAACTCATGCTCTCTCCTCGTGCAATTAGTGTTTTTAATGTTATAAGGGATAAATTATCTTTTTCCCATATGTAGGACTTATATTTTATTTATTTATTTTTTCTTTTCACATGACCTCATGCATTGTTATATATATGAAAGATAAAATTATCTCGTATAACATAAAATATGATAAATATTAATCTTTTTAACCAGACAATTTCAATGTTTTTTAATATTTTATACAAAATAATGCAGTTTTGTAAAACTACCCATAATTATCTAAAATGCAATCTTTTTGAAATTTAAGTTAAACTAAAAGAGGTACTCTGAATGAAAAAGTTAATATTTCAAAAATAAATAATGCGTTTTAAAATTAAGACATTAATTTAGATTAACTTTAAAGTGCAATATATATAAAATTAGATTTTTTTAAAAAAAGTCTTCCAGAGTGAGAATTCTGATTGATTTTGAAATGGTTATTTTTTAAAAATATTTGATTTCAATATACTAAGTAAGAAATTTTCCTTCATATACTAATAAGTATTATTTAATTAAAAGAGAGATTTTTTTCATTTCAAGATTATTTATACAAATGCTTAATATTTTAGCGATGAGGTTCTCTTAAAAAGTCTCTATTTTACTTTATGGGTTTTATAAGAGTTATGTTGTAAGAAAAATGATTGTGTTATGTTATAGAGATTCGTTTTGCGTGCCGAAGTTTTTTTTTTTTTTTTTGCTGTGGGCCCCACAAACTATTATGTGTGTAGAAAATTTTTTGTGGTCATGTTAAATGATAGATAATAAACTCTTACTTTATAAGAAATATTTGTCTCATATTATTGGAAATAGCTATGTTATGTTATACATTTATCAAATATTGTGTCAGTTTTTTTTTTTTTAATTATAAACCTCACATATTTATCTCACCTGGATAAGAGGATTATCTCAAGCGACATGACGATTGCTGACTAACTCCCTTGCTTTATAATACTTACACCAACTGTGAGTCAGAGAAAATGAAGCAAAAGAAGAGTCCAGAGGAATTGAAGAAATTTGTCTATTTTACTTTAGAATACTTATAGATATACCTAAATACATTATCTATACATTAAGGAATTGTTTGGGGCATAATCTAATTCCTACTTTATTGCTGTAAGTTGTTCTTATAATATTTTACATCTTTGTTACACATGAACAGTGGTAGCCTGGAGCAGTTGTAAGTGTACATACTACAACCACAGACGTTGAGTGTGAGTGCATACATAAAATATGGTCATTTACTTGAACACTACCTATTTCAGCTTCTGGAGGAGATAAGTAGTTCTGCCTGCAGTTGCTAACTTGGATTTTTCTTTCTTCATTGTTAGCAGCATAATGTCACTGTCTGTCTGTATATGAAGTGCTTCTGGCTGATCTAAAGATTGTAGACAATCTTATGATGATGATACTGTAATCCAATAATTTTGTAAGCATGAACTGGCTGGAGTGCCAATGATCTCTGACCAAGCCCATTTTTTCTCCTCTACAAGTTGTATTTCTGCCAACTGTGATAAGTTCACAATACCTTTTCAGTATATCTTTGCTTTTGGTAGAGTTTAAATTAGAAAAAGGCAATTTAAGAAGAGGTGAAATTCTAAGAGTCCAATTATATTGTATGATAGAAGTTTTCAAACTAGTTATAGTATTTAAAGAAGATTGACAAATGTTAATTTAAAATGCATGCACCTGATTGTTCATAGCATTGGACAGCCAAAGGATTCAGTCAAAACTTGATTAAAATTAAGCTCACTTGAGATTAAGTAGAAGATTAATATTTGATATTTAGTAGATTTACATGACCACAACTAAGGATGTCAAAAATGAGTCAACCCGTTGGGATGGCTCGTAACCCGCATATAATGAGTTGTAATGGTTTGGCAAAAATGAGTTGACAACCCGAGCCAGCCCGATCCAATCTAGCTCGAAAAAAACCGAGCCAATCCACGGACCAAACGGGTCAGCTCGCGGGTTATCCTTTTAATGAAGTATTGGACCTTTTGTGATGTATTTTGAGTTGGTGTTTTGGTCTTGTAACTTGTTAATTTAATTATACTAAAGAACTAAATATCTTATATCAAGTGTTTTCCTTTACAATAAATATCTTATATCAAATGAAAACTATCTCCTTAGTTTCGCCACCACATGTACAAGATGAGTGTGACAAAGGCTATTTTTTTTCCCATTTTTTCAAGCCAGCCCTAACCCGGATCACGTTGGGTTGGGTTTTCTGACTCCTTTTTGTTTTCGAGTCAACCCTAACTCGGCTCGTTTTTTTGTCAGGTTGCAAACGGGTTGGGTCGAATCAATCCTAGTTGGCCCGTTTTGCCAACCCTAACCACAACTATGCTCGAAGTTTTTCTTCTAAATAATGATTGCTTGTTATTTTTTATGGAATGGACTATGTGTTATAATATGATTTTCCTTCAGATAATTGGAAATCTCAGGGAACAAAGGTTCTTACCCTGCTATCTCTGAGCTCAAATATGACAGAACCTTCAGAAAATTGAATTGGTCGTGTAGATGCCACCTGTGTTGTATAAAAATCAACTCTATGTCATTATTTTATATTTCAAAATACAACTATATGTCATTTATAATCAACCAGCAATGTAAACTAGTATATACCTTTGGGTCACATTTAAAGTTCTCCTGGTCCTTCTTCAAGCCAGTCACAGAATCTTCATCAATCCAAGCTTCTTTCTCCCCATTCAATCGACCTTGTCTATGTGCATCAACCATTTTATTTCCCATAGAAGGGAAACCACAATCCTTCCACTTCCATGCATTATTGTCCATGTATCTCAGGTATACTTTTCCATCTGAACCAATCAAAAGTAGTTGATTACCTTCAAAGCTAGGACCAGGTGAACCAACTAGTGTTACACCTTTATAGGGTGTTCCATGTTCTACCCAGTTCCATCCGTACCATGTGTTCCAGTGGTACTCAACAAGGCCACCTTCTGTTGAAAGCATGAAGAGAGAGCCTGAGAGTGATTGTGGTGATGGTCTTATAATTGTTCCAGGAAACTGTGATAGAATCAAATGCTGAGACTGGTAATGCTCATGCCACAAATCAGTCACTTTGTTATACTGGTATAGACGACCATTTCTTCCAATGATGAAGACTATGTTTTCCCTGAACAATTCCTGATCAACTATACATGCAACTTTAACATTTGGAGGACTTTTGCAATCCTTCCATTTAAACTTCCTCATGAATACCTGGGTAGAACATGTAAAATGTTAACTTCTCCAATTTTGGCTTATCTACTTTGTGTAGCTGTATGATGTCTCCCAGAAAATTTTAAATACTATAACCATGCACATGTGATAAATAAAACTTCTTTTCTTCAATTACATATATTAATGAATACTTTAATTGTTTCATTTATGCTAATTGCTTTGAATTGTGAAGTGATAAACTACAGGAAAGACAAGTGATTTACGATTCGAAAGGCAGAATTACCAATATTTAAGATACAAACTGCTGAAGTTAAGAAAATATTATCATCTTTATGTTAAGAGGCATAAAATCATTCATGTATTGTTGAGATATATAAAATCATTAATGTAGCCTCACCCAACAGCTTAAGCTTTTGAGTTGAATTTGTTCTTTACATGGTATCAGAGCCTCGGTGTACCGGGTTCGATCCTCACCGCCCCTCACTTTCTCACTTTCTTTCTAGTGAAATTTCTTTCTTCGCTCAGGTAGGTGGACCTGTGCATTGTCCACCCTTCAAGACCAGTGGACTCTCTTGTGAGGGGGCATGTTGAGATATATAAAATCATTAATATAGCCTCACCCAACAGCTTAACATTTTGGGTTGAATTGGTTCTTTACATGTATTTACCTAACAAGTTAAAGTTTTTTTTTTGGAGAGAGTTGATCATTCACACTTTTAGCATCTTTTATCAAGCCTTGTCTCTTTAAGTATTCTAAGCAATTAAAAAGTAGATAGCTTGCAAGTATATTGTCATTTTCTTTTTCTTTTAATTTGTGTGATTGTGTTAGTGTTTACCTACCATGAACTGCAGTAATCTTCCATTTTTGCTCACAAAGAAGAGTGAATCTTCAGATGTGACCCTCCTTGCTATACCCGGTAATCTATCCCATGGTTGACCTCCAATAATATTTCTTCCTTTCCTCATGGAAGTGCAATTTCTCCATGTTATCTGGTTATCACTCAATTCTCTAAGAAGAAGACTCCCAAATGTATCAACCATGAATAAACTTCCATTATAGTTCCCCATTATACCATTCATAGTTGTAGAGCTATCATGCTTCAGCCATACCCATACACCCTCAATACAAATGTATTCAAAAACCAAACCATCAGTTGTTATTAAGAAAAATGCTTTGCCTTCATACATCAATCTCAGGCGGAAGTTACTACTAATCCAGTCATCTGGAAGATTGTGATCTTCTGAAGCTTTAACTAGGTCACCTCCTTTGCCTAAAGATAAGTAATAATTCTGTGCTTGGCTTTGCTTTCTTCTACCTGTTACTGAACTTATTCCTGAATCCTTTGACTCATCTTTTGTGCCTATCATACAATTCCGGGGTCCACGTTCTTCTGTGCAATATTCTGCATTCCATCCTTCACTTTCTGGCACATCTAATATGGACCAAACATATTTAGTTGATGCTTTCCTCCGAAAGTTTTGTGATAGATAATAAATGATAGATAATAAACTCTTACTTTATAAGAAATATTTGTCTCATATTATTGGAAATAGCTATGTTATGTTATACATTTATCAAATATTGTGTCAGTTTTTTTTTTTTTAATTATAAACCTCACATATTTATCTCACCTGGATAAGAGGATTATCTCAAGCGACATGACGATTGCTGACTAACTCCCTTGCTTTATAATACTTACACCAACTGTGAGTCAGAGAAAATGAAGCAAAAGAAGAGTCCAGAGGAATTGAAGAAATTTGTCTATTTTACTTTAGAATACTTATAGATATACCTAAATACATTATCTATACATTAAGGAATTGTTTGGGGCATAATCTAATTCCTACTTTATTGCTGTAAGTTGTTCTTATAATATTTTACATCTTTGTTACACATGAACAGTGGTAGCCTGGAGCAGTTGTAAGTGTACATACTACAACCACAGACGTTGAGTGTGAGTGCATACATAAAATATGGTCATTTACTTGAACACTACCTATTTCAGCTTCTGGAGGAGATAAGTAGTTCTGCCTGCAGTTGCTAACTTGGATTTTTCTTTCTTCATTGTTAGCAGCATAATGTCACTGTCTGTCTGTATATGAAGTGCTTCTGGCTGATCTAAAGATTGTAGACAATCTTATGATGATGATACTGTAATCCAATAATTTTGTAAGCATGAACTGGCTGGAGTGCCAATGATCTCTGACCAAGCCCATTTTTTCTCCTCTACAAGTTGTATTTCTGCCAACTGTGATAAGTTCACAATACCTTTTCAGTATATCTTTGCTTTTGGTAGAGTTTAAATTAGAAAAAGGCAATTTAAGAAGAGGTGAAATTCTAAGAGTCCAATTATATTGTATGATAGAAGTTTTCAAACTAGTTATAGTATTTAAAGAAGATTGACAAATGTTAATTTAAAATGCATGCACCTGATTGTTCATAGCATTGGACAGCCAAAGGATTCAGTCAAAACTTGATTAAAATTAAGCTCACTTGAGATTAAGTAGAAGATTAATATTTGATATTTAGTAGATTTACATGACCACAACTAAGGATGTCAAAAATGAGTCAACCCGTTGGGATGGCTCGTAACCCGCATATAATGAGTTGTAATGGTTTGGCAAAAATGAGTTGACAACCCGAGCCAGCCCGATCCAATCTAGCTCGAAAAAAACCGAGCCAATCCACGGACCAAACGGGTCAGCTCGCGGGTTATCCTTTTAATGAAGTATTGGACCTTTTGTGATGTATTTTGAGTTGGTGTTTTGGTCTTGTAACTTGTTAATTTAATTATACTAAAGAACTAAATATCTTATATCAAGTGTTTTCCTTTACAATAAATATCTTATATCAAATGAAAACTATCTCCTTAGTTTCGCCACCACATGTACAAGATGAGTGTGACAAAGGCTATTTTTTTTCCCATTTTTTCAAGCCAGCCCTAACCCGGATCACGTTGGGTTGGGTTTTCTGACTCCTTTTTGTTTTCGAGTCAACCCTAACTCGGCTCGTTTTTTTGTCAGGTTGCAAACGGGTTGGGTCGAATCAATCCTAGTTGGCCCGTTTTGCCAACCCTAACCACAACTATGCTCGAAGTTTTTCTTCTAAATAATGATTGCTTGTTATTTTTTATGGAATGGACTATGTGTTATAATATGATTTTCCTTCAGATAATTGGAAATCTCAGGGAACAAAGGTTCTTACCCTGCTATCTCTGAGCTCAAATATGACAGAACCTTCAGAAAATTGAATTGGTCGTGTAGATGCCACCTGTGTTGTATAAAAATCAACTCTATGTCATTATTTTATATTTCAAAATACAACTATATGTCATTTATAATCAACCAGCAATGTAAACTAGTATATACCTTTGGGTCACATTTAAAGTTCTCCTGGTCCTTCTTCAAGCCAGTCACAGAATCTTCATCAATCCAAGCTTCTTTCTCCCCATTCAATCGACCTTGTCTATGTGCATCAACCATTTTATTTCCCATAGAAGGGAAACCACAATCCTTCCACTTCCATGCATTATTGTCCATGTATCTCAGGTATACTTTTCCATCTGAACCAATCAAAAGTAGTTGATTACCTTCAAAGCTAGGACCAGGTGAACCAACTAGTGTTACACCTTTATAGGGTGTTCCATGTTCTACCCAGTTCCATCCGTACCATGTGTTCCAGTGGTACTCAACAAGGCCACCTTCTGTTGAAAGCATGAAGAGAGAGCCTGAGAGTGATTGTGGTGATGGTCTTATAATTGTTCCAGGAAACTGTGATAGAATCAAATGCTGAGACTGGTAATGCTCATGCCACAAATCAGTCACTTTGTTATACTGGTATAGACGACCATTTCTTCCAATGATGAAGACTATGTTTTCCCTGAACAATTCCTGATCAACTATACATGCAACTTTAACATTTGGAGGACTTTTGCAATCCTTCCATTTAAACTTCCTCATGAATACCTGGGTAGAACATGTAAAATGTTAACTTCTCCAATTTTGGCTTATCTACTTTGTGTAGCTGTATGATGTCTCCCAGAAAATTTTAAATACTATAACCATGCACATGTGATAAATAAAACTTCTTTTCTTCAATTACATATATTAATGAATACTTTAATTGTTTCATTTATGCTAATTGCTTTGAATTGTGAAGTGATAAACTACAGGAAAGACAAGTGATTTACGATTCGAAAGGCAGAATTACCAATATTTAAGATACAAACTGCTGAAGTTAAGAAAATATTATCATCTTTATGTTAAGAGGCATAAAATCATTCATGTATTGTTGAGATATATAAAATCATTAATGTAGCCTCACCCAACAGCTTAAGCTTTTGAGTTGAATTTGTTCTTTACATGGTATCAGAGCCTCGGTGTACCGGGTTCGATCCTCACCGCCCCTCACTTTCTCACTTTCTTTCTAGTGAAATTTCTTTCTTCGCTCAGGTAGGTGGACCTGTGCATTGTCCACCCTTCAAGACCAGTGGACTCTCTTGTGAGGGGGCATGTTGAGATATATAAAATCATTAATATAGCCTCACCCAACAGCTTAACATTTTGGGTTGAATTGGTTCTTTACATGTATTTACCTAACAAGTTAAAGTTTTTTTTTTGGAGAGAGTTGATCATTCACACTTTTAGCATCTTTTATCAAGCCTTGTCTCTTTAAGTATTCTAAGCAATTAAAAAGTAGATAGCTTGCAAGTATATTGTCATTTTCTTTTTCTTTTAATTTGTGTGATTGTGTTAGTGTTTACCTACCATGAACTGCAGTAATCTTCCATTTTTGCTCACAAAGAAGAGTGAATCTTCAGATGTGACCCTCCTTGCTATACCCGGTAATCTATCCCATGGTTGACCTCCAATAATATTTCTTCCTTTCCTCATGGAAGTGCAATTTCTCCATGTTATCTGGTTATCACTCAATTCTCTAAGAAGAAGACTCCCAAATGTATCAACCATGAATAAACTTCCATTATAGTTCCCCATTATACCATTCATAGTTGTAGAGCTATCATGCTTCAGCCATACCCATACACCCTCAATACAAATGTATTCAAAAACCAAACCATCAGTTGTTATTAAGAAAAATGCTTTGCCTTCATACATCAATCTCAGGCGGAAGTTACTACTAATCCAGTCATCTGGAAGATTGTGATCTTCTGAAGCTTTAACTAGGTCACCTCCTTTGCCTAAAGATAAGTAATAATTCTGTGCTTGGCTTTGCTTTCTTCTACCTGTTACTGAACTTATTCCTGAATCCTTTGACTCATCTTTTGTGCCTATCATACAATTCCGGGGTCCACGTTCTTCTGTGCAATATTCTGCATTCCATCCTTCACTTTCTGGCACATCTAATATGGACCAAACATATTTAGTTGATGCTTTCCTCCGAAAGTTTTGTGATAGATAATAAATGATAGATAATAAACTCTTACTTTATAAGAAATATTTGTCTCATATTATTGGAAATAGCTATGTTATGTTATACATTTATCAAATATTGTGTCAGTTTTTTTTTTTTTAATTATAAACCTCACATATTTATCTCACCTGGATAAGAGGATTATCTCAAGCGACATGACGATTGCTGACTAACTCCCTTGCTTTATAATACTTACACCAACTGTGAGTCAGAGAAAATGAAGCAAAAGAAGAGTCCAGAGGAATTGAAGAAATTTGTCTATTTTACTTTAGAATACTTATAGATATACCTAAATACATTATCTATACATTAAGGAATTGTTTGGGGCATAATCTAATTCCTACTTATTGCTGTAAGTTGTTCTTATAATATTTTACATCTTTGTTACACATGAACAGTGGTAGCCTGGAGCAGTTGTAAGTGTACATACTACAACCACAGACGTTGAGTGTGAGTGCATACATAAAATATGGTCATTTACTTGAACACTACCTATTTCAGCTTCTGGAGGAGATAAGTAGTTCTGCCTGCAGTTGCTAACTTGGATTTTTCTTTCTTCATTGTTAGCAGCATAATGTCACTGTCTGTCTGTATATGAAGTGCTTCTGGCTGATCTAAAGATTGTAGACAATCTTATGATGATGATACTGTAATCCAATAATTTTGTAAGCATGAACTGGCTGGAGTGCCAATGATCTCTGACCAAGCCCATTTTTTCTCCTCTACAAGTTGTATTTCTGCCAACTGTGATAAGTTCACAATACCTTTTCAGTATATCTTTGCTTTTGGTAGAGTTTAAATTAGAAAAAGGCAATTTAAGAAGAGGTGAAATTCTAAGAGTCCAATTATATTGTATGATAGAAGTTTTCAAACTAGTTATAGTATTTAAAGAAGATTGACAAATGTTAATTTAAAATGCATGCACCTGATTGTTCATAGCATTGGACAGCCAAAGGATTCAGTCAAAACTTGATTAAAATTAAGCTCACTTGAGATTAAGTAGAAGATTAATATTTGATATTTAGTAGATTTACATGACCACAACTAAGGATGTCAAAAATGAGTCAACCCGTTGGGATGGCTCGTAACCCGCATATAATGAGTTGTAATGGTTTGGCAAAAATGAGTTGACAACCCGAGCCAGCCCGATCCAATCTAGCTCGAAAAAAACCGAGCCAATCCACGGACCAAACGGGTCAGCTCGCGGGTTATCCTTTTAATGAAGTATTGGACCTTTTGTGATGTATTTTGAGTTGGTGTTTTGGTCTTGTAACTTGTTAATTTAATTATACTAAAGAACTAAATATCTTATATCAAGTGTTTTCCTTTACAATAAATATCTTATCAAATGAAAACTATCTCCTTAGTTTCGCCACCACATGTACAAGATGAGTGTGACAAAGGCTATTTTTTTTCCCATTTTTTCAAGCCAGCCCTAACCCGGATCACGTTGGGTTGGGTTTTCTGACTCCTTTTTGTTTTCGAGTCAACCCTAACTCGGCTCGTTTTTTTGTCAGGTTGCAAACGGGTTGGGTCGAATCAATCCTAGTTGGCCCGTTTTGCCAACCCTAACCACAACTATGCTCGAAGTTTTTCTTCTAAATAATGATTGCTTGTTATTTTTTATGGAATGGACTATGTGTTATAATATGATTTTCCTTCAGATAATTGGAAATCTCAGGGAACAAAGGTTCTTACCCTGCTATCTCTGAGCTCAAATATGACAGAACCTTCAGAAAATTGAATTGGTCGTGTAGATGCCACCTGTGTTGTATAAAAATCAACTCTATGTCATTATTTTATATTTCAAAATACAACTATATGTCATTTATAATCAACCAGCAATGTAAACTAGTATATACCTTTGGGTCACATTTAAAGTTCTCCTGGTCCTTCTTCAAGCCAGTCACAGAATCTTCATCAATCCAAGCTTCTTTCTCCCCATTCAATCGACCTTGTCTATGTGCATCAACCATTTTATTTCCCATAGAAGGGAAACCACAATCCTTCCACTTCCATGCATTATTGTCCATGTATCTCAGGTATACTTTTCCATCTGAACCAATCAAAAGTAGTTGATTACCTTCAAAGCTAGGACCAGGTGAACCAACTAGTGTTACACCTTTATAGGGTGTTCCATGTTCTACCCAGTTCCATCCGTACCATGTGTTCCAGTGGTACTCAACAAGGCCACCTTCTGTTGAAAGCATGAAGAGAGAGCCTGAGAGTGATTGTGGTGATGGTCTTATAATTGTTCCAGGAAACTGTGATAGAATCAAATGCTGAGACTGGTAATGCTCATGCCACAAATCAGTCACTTTGTTATACTGGTATAGACGACCATTTCTTCCAATGATGAAGACTATGTTTTCCCTGAACAATTCCTGATCAACTATACATGCAACTTTAACATTTGGAGGACTTTTGCAATCCTTCCATTTAAACTTCCTCATGAATACCTGGGTAGAACATGTAAAATGTTAACTTCTCCAATTTTGGCTTATCTACTTTGTGTAGCTGTATGATGTCTCCCAGAAAATTTTAAATACTATAACCATGCACATGTGATAAATAAAACTTCTTTTCTTCAATTACATATATTAATGAATACTTTAATTGTTTCATTTATGCTAATTGCTTTGAATTGTGAAGTGATAAACTACAGGAAAGACAAGTGATTTACGATTCGAAAGGCAGAATTACCAATATTTAAGATACAAACTGCTGAAGTTAAGAAAATATTATCATCTTTATGTTAAGAGGCATAAAATCATTCATGTATTGTTGAGATATATAAAATCATTAATGTAGCCTCACCCAACAGCTTAAGCTTTTGAGTTGAATTTGTTCTTTACATGGTATCAGAGCCTCGGTGTACCGGGTTCGATCCTCACCGCCCCTCACTTTCTCACTTTCTTTCTAGTGAAATTTCTTTCTTCGCTCAGGTAGGTGGACCTGTGCATTGTCCACCCTTCAAGACCAGTGGACTCTCTTGTGAGGGGGCATGTTGAGATATATAAAATCATTAATATAGCCTCACCCAACAGCTTAACATTTTGGGTTGAATTGGTTCTTTACATGTATTTACCTAACAAGTTAAAGTTTTTTTTTTGGAGAGAGTTGATCATTCACACTTTTAGCATCTTTTATCAAGCCTTGTCTCTTTAAGTATTCTAAGCAATTAAAAAGTAGATAGCTTGCAAGTATATTGTCATTTTCTTTTTCTTTTAATTTGTGTGATTGTGTTAGTGTTTACCTACCATGAACTGCAGTAATCTTCCATTTTTGCTCACAAAGAAGAGTGAATCTTCAGATGTGACCCTCCTTGCTATACCCGGTAATCTATCCCATGGTTGACCTCCAATAATATTTCTTCCTTTCCTCATGGAAGTGCAATTTCTCCATGTTATCTGGTTATCACTCAATTCTCTAAGAAGAAGACTCCCAAATGTATCAACCATGAATAAACTTCCATTATAGTTCCCCATTATACCATTCATAGTTGTAGAGCTATCATGCTTCAGCCATACCCATACACCCTCAATACAAATGTATTCAAAAACCAAACCATCAGTTGTTATTAAGAAAAATGCTTTGCCTTCATACATCAATCTCAGGCGGAAGTTACTACTAATCCAGTCATCTGGAAGATTGTGATCTTCTGAAGCTTTAACTAGGTCACCTCCTTTGCCTAAAGATAAGTAATAATTCTGTGCTTGGCTTTGCTTTCTTCTACCTGTTACTGAACTTATTCCTGAATCCTTTGACTCATCTTTTGTGCCTATCATACAATTCCGGGGTCCACGTTCTTCTGTGCAATATTCTGCATTCCATCCTTCACTTTCTGGCACATCTAATATGGACCAAACATATTTAGTTGATGCTTTCCTCCGAAAGTTTTGTGATAGAGCTGGTCCTGTATTTTCACCGCCTAGTCCTACTAGATGTAATTCTGCAAGTCTATCATCATCTAGAGCAAACAGTATCCTCCCAGCTTGTAATGGTAAGCCACTTATGCCTCTTGCTGCTTTAGCATGTAAGGGGTTCTGATGACTTCCCCATGTTCCTGGAAATTGATTATTTGGAACAGTTCCTGTGTTCAAGAGAGAATTCAATGTCTAGAATGTAGTATTCAGATTTAAAAGTCTTTTTAGTTAATACTTGAATAATTAGATATTGTTTTATCTCTTATTCCTCTTTTGGCACTTCATTCTGCATATATGGCTTTTAATGAGAGAATATATACTGCAAAGACAAGTTTTAGGAAACATCAAGAATCTGTTTGCAGATGTTAAAGTGAAGAATCTAGTCCGCAGATAATCTTGTTGATCTTTTCTGCTGCTTGTGTCTATAAGTTGCAATAATCTTTCAAGCTCTTGATAGACTATATGATATGGATTTGACTACATATGAATAACATTTAGAAGTTAAAAGAGTTGACTACTAATTCATCCATCTTGGTTCTTCATTTCTAAGTCACTGGAGAGTGGGTAAACCATTTAATAGACATCAGAAAAGATGGCAGGGAATGATAGTTGTATTTAGTAAAAGAAGATACAAGCTTTAACCTTTACATTTTCTTGTACTAACTTGTATCTTTTAACGTCTCACTCTGAATAGTATTCAGATTATGCATAAACAAAGTTTTAGTTCTATAATAACCTGTCCATTGGCCATATGCAGTGAAAGTAAGGTATTCATATCATCATTAAAGCAAGGCATTCAAATCATGGATAAAGTCAAATAGATTCAAGCATAATTAGATGACTGACCTAATTGTTTTGGCATTTGATATTCAAAGACAGATCCAGCTGAAGTGGTGAAGAATAAAGAAATGGAAGTTTCACTTGAATCATCTTGCAGGGCTGGTGTAATAGACGACAAAGTTTGATGTCGGGGACTTCCATGGATTACCCATTTCCACTTCCTTTGGTGTAATCTTCTCTCCACCAAAGTGCCTTCCTGCACAATTATTAAAAAATTTTGAAAAAATGGGGTCCAAGATTGTCAGGAATGAATTCTTAAATGGCCTCACTACGATGAAATTCTAAGCTGGGCCAAGTTATACATGATCAAGACTCGAGTGACTTAAAACATTCATTGTATCTTTAAGAAGTTTCCTATTTGATACCATGGTTTTACTTTATATTTGTAATTTTGATAAAAATCTAGTTTCACCTTCAATCACTTTCTCTTCTAAAATTTTTATTGGACTATCAACTTAAGAGTCAAAAAACTCGTTCACTCCTATACTGGTAATGTAGACAAGTTCATAAAATACTACTTTTCACAGTACCTTGGTTAAAAGAAACAGAGATTCTGAATGATCACCACTTAATCCAACTAAAATGCATCCCTTAGATGGTATCAAGGATGCAACTTGTGCTGCTTTTTCTTGCCATATGTGCCTCTTCCATGATGGTTTTGATTTTCTATCATATTCATAAAGATCTCCGGCAGAACTACATCACAACATCGTTAGTTAAACTTGTTAGAATCCAAAAAAGGTGAAGAATGATGTTTGGTACTTACTAAAGACAAACATGGCCGTTTCTGACATTTTAACTTTTGTTTTCCATCGTTTTTTTAGTGTTTTATTAGCATGTCAACGTGCTTCAAGCAACACACTTACATATACCACCAACCAACCTTATTGTGTATACTACTTCTCGTGTAGAAGCAACATCAGCTATTGCTGCTACATTTGCTCCAGCTGGTTGGCCATGATTTGTCCATCTGTTCTATATAAATGGCAAAACAGGAGCGAAATTAGTAATATTTGCTTAGAATTGAACTTAATATGAATGTTTGCTCCAAAACTTGAGTTTTACCTTGGAGGCTCAACCGCATCAAGTTCTATCAGTGTTCCATTCTTTGTACAAAAATAAGCTCTCCTATCGACAAACAACAACAACAAAAATGATGCATTAAGAGATCTTGATAAGGTTTCAGTAATGATGGAATTCAAATATATCCTTGTATTATATATGTTTAATCTTAGAAGCTAAAAATTTTATGTGTACTCACTGCCTATCATCTGCCACCACGCCAGACTTTATTAATATCAAAGGATTTTTCTCTGAATCATTATCTGTGATTTGATTGAGTGTAGGAGTAAATTCAACCCAAACTGATTGTGAGGTTTCACCAAGTTGCAAATGCATCTGCTAAGCAAAAACAAAGATATTGTCACAGTTCCAACAACTTGCAGAATACTAATTTTTTTTTTATGGGGGATTACATTTAACTGATCCAATTGCAGAATCAAATCTTATTAGTAACTGTGATTTAAATTACATGCCAACTTGCCAAGCTATATGCATGTATTCTGCAAGATGTATATGAAAAGAAGAGTTGATATTGTCAATGAAATGGAATTTAGAGAACTGTTGATTGTAACCTGATACAGATTTCCTGCTTCAGATAGAGCAATAATTCTCTGATTGATGATAAAAACTGCAATTGCACGTCCTGATGATATTGGTAAGTCATGAGGGGCAATCACCCATTCTAGTCCATTCCAAAACCTCTCATAAATAGACCCACTTTCACCAGTGACCCAGATAGATGTATCAGACATTTTGGTCAAGGAAATTCTCTTTCTCAGAGGCAGAACAACATCAAAGGGCTCCTCTACTCCCAATTCACCATCCTTATTATCAAGACTCGTCTTTTTGTCATCAAATTCATGTTCTTGATCCAAGCTTTCTTCTCTTGTGTTCACTTTACTACACCCTACCAAATCACAAGGCAGTTGTACTTCAACCCATCTATCAGCTTGTTCACTGAACTTCCAAAACCTATCAGTTTTCTGCTCAAATCTTCGATTGCTTTGTTGAAAAAACTGATATGGACAGCATGAAGGACTAGCCACAAGAGTACAGGAACTCACATACAAGAGTACCCAGATGCCATATATCAAATGGAACACTGACATGGTGGCATGGGAAGCCTGATAAAAAGGGAAAAGAGAACCAGATAAAACAGAAACTCCAAAAATTTAGGATTTGTAGGTTGCTCTAAGGACAACCTTGGTTGGTTTGTACCATATGAGGTACCACATATGGGCCATGGATATAAAGGCTGCGATCATCTGCTCAAAGAACTCATGGTTATTGAAAAAGTTGTTTTGTCATGGCCTCTAAGGAAAAATCATTATTTCAAGAGAAGGGTAGGTTTGTGGGACACCATAGGGACACTCAGGTAGTTGCAATAGATACAGGTTTCTCAGATTATAACTACCTCAACAATTAGCAGTGGATAGCTTCTGTTTTCGTCAACTAATTGAAGGTAAATATTTGATAAAAATAAAATAACATCTCTCATGAAGCAGTTTAACTACCGTGTTACTTTATGTCTACATAATATGGTGAGTCCTCACGAAATTCTAAGATGACTAAGGTTGGAAGATAGCTGCTTTATCTGACCAAATTCAGATTACACCCTGCCCTTTATTTTATTTTTTTTTATTTTCATTTTATAGATATTTAGGTACAAGATTTTGAAGAATTGTTGCTTTGCTTTTGTAAAGAAATGTTATTTAAGATTCCTGCTGACTTTGATGACTAGGAATAGATTCCACTACCTAGTCATGATGCTGCAACTACTCCTGAATATTATGATATGTGATTACTTTTGTTGGATCATCGTAGACTTTACCAACCAATGGCTATGATATTGTATGTTTTGACCACTCAATGAATAGAAAATCTTTCAAGTTTCGT
This sequence comes from Gastrolobium bilobum, assembly GCF_033153095.1. Lineage (NCBI taxonomy): Eukaryota > Viridiplantae > Streptophyta > Magnoliopsida > Fabales > Fabaceae > Gastrolobium > Gastrolobium bilobum. The sequence goes on along the minus strand of NW_026897048.1, from coordinate 54,420 downwards.
ATCAAACGGGTTTGTGAAAGCGAGAGGTAGATGTCATTTATTTTTCTTTTGAAACCATTCGCAGATGAAAAGGACTTGAAAGACACTATCATTTAGAAGTGTGTGGCCTACTATGGCATTTACACATTGCATTATGTGTTGATGATTTTACTCATAGTAGAAGTTAATTCTGCTTTCACTAATTCTAATGCTCACAAGTGACCATTACATCATAGCTCACTATAAATTTGATTAAAAAAAAAAAAAGTTCTATTTATCTTCTTTTCGTACCTATCTTATATACTAATCTCTAATATTGTTATATCATAATTTTAACTAACTTTCATTCTTTTTCTTTTTTTTAAAGATTTGATCCAATAATGTTAAAAATGAATAGACATAGTAGACATGAAAAAAATAAACATAATATCATGTCTCTTTGAAAAATTAAGTGGCCTGTTGTATAGGTAATTATATTATTATCGCATATGCAATTGCTGCTACAATTCTACAGTTTACAAATACAAGTTTGGGCTAATAAAATTGTTCATATTTTCAAGTGAGCTTGTGTAAGGAATTTGAGATCATCACAGGGCTCCATTTTCCTTACACAAGAAGAAAATTGTGTTGATTATTTCATCGTAGGCTTCTTGATATGAGGCTGCTGATCTCAGTCACATCAGAAACACCTTTTATATGTGAGTACCTAATTAACTTGCCAAAAGCAAATGATTTATATTTCACCAAAAGCAGGGTTATAAGAGATTTTCTCACTTAAATTATTTGTTTTCTTTCTGGACAAGTCCCTTGATTCTTTCGCACAGTGGAATCTATAGGCGGGCCAGGTGGATTGGCAACCATCACTCCTTTATAGCTTTCTGTAGATTATTAATTATATTGAATGCATGAATAGATGTTTCCTAATAATAACATGGGAAAAAGGAATACTATTTCAAAGGATTACGTTGTTTAGAAGTTATAATTATATATTTAGAAAGCATATAATTATAATATTAAAATTAGTGTTAGCTTTTTTAAGAGTTATTGCATATAAATTATATGCATTAATTTTGATATGATGTCGTTTTGGGTTAGAAATATTTTTTTAATTTTAATTTATTTTAAGATTATTATAGTCTTTATAATTAATTTTTTAATATTTCAATTCCAAAACGATGTCGTTTTAAGAATAAATGCAGATAACTTATCTGCAGTAACTGTAAAAAATATTTTTCAGTTAAAATTATTATTTTTTCTTCAAAAGTTATTAGTTGATATGTAAAATGAAAAAGAATAATTTTAATATTATAATTATATATTTATCAAAGTATATAATTATAACTGCTAAAAAAATATAATATTATACGCTAAATGCATAAACCCTAATAACATTTTAAAATGTCTGTCGAGGGCATGAATAGATGTTTGCTAATAATAACATTTTAAAACGTCTGTACAAGTTTTTATAGCACTAGCATGTAGCATGCCTATGTTCATACTATCTCGTTGTTAATATGTCAAGTACAGCCATCAATATTATTTTCCCTAAAGTTTATTAATATAAATAAACTTACATTACAATATTACATATATACCCACGCTACACATACGCAAACATGCATACACAAAAAAGGCTACAAATAGAATAGTATCGTATAAATGATTGATTCACGTAACAATTTTTCATGTTGTTAGTCATTTGACGGATTCAAAAAATTTGTGATATCCATAGATAAAATAAGAGTAAATATCATTTTTGGTCCTCAACAAATTTCACGATACCCACTTTAGTACTACAATTACTTACCATCCATAAAACCAACTGAATAAAATTTGACACAATCTTAAGATCATATGCATGCTACTTAAGGAATTTAGTATCCTGGCCAATTTCATTCTTTCCGATAATAGCCAAAAGTAGGTATTCAGACTTTGGAGGAGAGAGAAGAACACACTCATCTCAGATCTTCAGCAGCAAAGCATCAAGAAAATAATTGGTATGTTCTACTTTAAATTGTATCACATAATGCTTTTCCAACCCAAGCAGAAAAGCAGGCCACGTACTAGGAAAGGCAACAGTACTCAACAGGTACCACATCTTTCGAAATATTTAATTACTCCATAATATCTATATCCGACCAATAAAAAAATAACATTTGAGTTTATATAATTTTTTGAATAAAAAGAAGAAGAAAAAACTCTAATATTATGCCTATGTATTTTTTGTAATAAATAATCTATAATTTTATTTTGAATTGGAATAGTACTCACTATTCAGTGTGTGATGGGAGTACTAAAAATATTCTTTGACATATTCTCCACAAATACATTGCCTTATAAGAGAATGTTGTTTTAAATTGAGCATGAGACAACTGAGAAAAAAGCTTCTATGGGAACAAGAGTCATTCTAAATTTAGTGTCCCCTTTCCACCATATTAGAAGGTAAAAGAGAAAAAATTGATTGTGGTAATTAATTTGTACAATCAATGAGCTATTATATAGAAGAGCATAACAGAAAAGAAAAAGATCTAGAATATCATTAAAATACTAAACTACCCTTATACCTAATATCTAATACACCATTTTGAAGAACAAAGCAGTAATGAATTAGCTTATGAGATGAAAAACAAATTTGCAAGGAACATGACGAAATTCGAGTATATCCCAATTTCTCTTCCACTTCCTCAAACAAGAGAAAAGAAACTGAAATTCCACATATATATATATACTTACAACATTATTATAACTAACTAAATATCCAGAGAATCAAGATCCCAGGTATTAAATTCGAGGTTGTACGTACACTAGAAGAGTCTTTGAAGCCATTTGCAGATGAAAAGGACATGAAAGAAAACATCATTTAGAAGTGTGTGGCCTACGGTGGCATTTACAGATGTGTTTTATGTGTTTGATTTTGCTGATAGTAAAAGTTAATTCTGCTCACACTAATTCTATACTCACAAGTGACCATTACATCATATAACACCCCGTTCTAGAACCGTTTGTTAACATCGCATTATGATATTACGCGCAGTTACAATCACATGGGTCCAATTAAAATCCGGTTAAATTTTTCATTTTAAAACATGCTGAATTATAATGCCCAATTGCGTGATCATAACCATACTACATTGCGGAATAAAATGAATTAAGCTTAACATCATACTCTTATATCCTTAGACCAAAGATTATTAAATGTCTTTTTCTATTCATTAGCTACGTGTGGCTTCGAACCGCACCTCGTTTGGAGCACTGTAGCCCAAGTTATGACAATTTGAAGCAACACAAGAGGGTATTGAACACAGGCCCCGCGCGCTTCAGCGCGCTACCGGGCGCTCAAGCGCGCGTTATCGGGCGCTAAAGCCTCCATCTGGGCAATTAAGCGCACGGAGGCAGAGAGCATCAGGTCTTTCAGTGTAAATGGGCGCTTAAGCGCGCACCAGGGCGCTCAAGCGCGATATCCTGGGCGTTTAAGCCCCCATTTGGGACGTTTTAGCGCGCAGAGATAGAAACATCTCCTCCTTCAGTGGCTAAGGGCGCTCAAGCGCGAACCAGGGCACTCAAGCGCACAACCCTGGGCGCTTAAGCCCCCACTCTGGGCGCTAAAGCCCGCGAAGACAGTAAGCATCCCATCTTTTCGCAGCGAAGGGCGCTTAAGCGCAACCCAGGGCGCTCAAGCGCGCAATCCTGGGCGCTTCAGCCCCCACTTTGGGCGCTCAAGCGCACAACCCTGGGCGCTTCAGCCCCCACTCTGGGCGCTAAAGCCCGCGGAGACAGTAAGCATCCCATCTTTTCGCAGCGAAGGGCGCTTAAGCGCAACCCAGGGCGCTCAAGCGCGCAATCCTGGGCGCTTAAGCCCCCACTTTGGGCGCTCCAGCGCGAGGAGGCAGAGATCATTAGCTCTCACAGGGGCAGCAGGGCGCTCGAGCGCGCTGCCAGGGAATTCTCCCTCTCTCATTTCTCAAGTCCACAATTAGGGAAAGGGCATCCCCATGGCAAGCCTCAATGGATCAAACCTCTCCTCATGGATTATACTAAAATTTGGGCAGCATAACCTTTGTTTTCTCAACATTCCCAAATTTAGCAATAGGTAAATAATCAAGTTTTCCAGCTCAACAATCCAATACATAATGGGCATGCATATAATGAGCTTAAGGTAATCATCAATTACAAATCATGTTCATTACAATTCATGGAACTTAGCTTACAAAACACTATGATCACTCCCTTGGCTCCCATCAACAAAGAGATAACCAAAAGCATGAGCATAGGCTAAGTCCATTCCAAATAAACAGAACATACATCTATCAATTGTCTATTAATTACAATCCTATACATGTGAGCTACAAAACAACATGTATAATATCAAAATATAGGATCCTCATGCATCACTACTAGTCCAAGTATGGCCACTTGCCACTGGTGGCTCCTGCAGCATCCTTACCTGAAAGGGGGTCCCCACAACACGGGGTGAGATATACGAATATATCCAGTAAACCAGGGGTCCTTAGAGCATCTCTCCACCCCACAGTTCCATATCAGTGTAATAGCAATAACAATAATAATGCAGTAAATACATATCTATGCAAAGTGCAATACATCTCCAGGAGAAATTCCTCGAGCTCTCAAGCTGTCCTAAGGAAACTCAGATGCAAATAGTCTTACTGGCCAGCTAAGCTACCAAGTATGATTTACGCATTGTCATGCAATATACCACATAGGGAAACACCATCCTATGCCACACCAAATGCATATACATACGTATAACAAAGCATTACACTATTTCATTGCATTTATATACACTATAATCACCACTACCCTTTCAGGGCTTGGTGGAACAATTAAGGGAATTACACCCAAGGTCCGAAGGCTTACCTCAAGCTTCCAATTAACCTTTGTTCTTTCACCAATCTCAACAAGTATCTACTTCAATTATTAACACCTACACACGATGTAATGCAATTCAACACATTGCATCAATAATACTTCATTACTATCAACTACTTATACAACTCATCAACCACAAGGTATGAACTTACCTAGTTCAAGGAGCTAATCCAACTCCATTCCTTGCTCCAATGGTTGCTCTATCACGGTTGGTCCGATTGCCTCAATCCTAACTACCATATAGGCACAATCAATAACCAATCAACCACACCATAACTCAACATTGCGAGAATACTCATCAACAAGCATGAGAATCTTGCAATATACCAAGTATAGTCATTTAACTAACCAGGCTCATTTTTACCTATTAAATGACATTCCTAGCATTTTTCTCAACATGTGCTAAGTCTCAATTCTACCACAACATAGCCAATTTACTCAAATTCTCACAAAACCCTAAAACACTATTTATGAAAACCCTAAATCATGAAATTTCCAAGAAAGCAAGGTTCAAGGGTTAGAGTCTTACCACTAATGATCACACAACCAAGGATTGATGACTCCTCAATCTTCAATGGAGGTTGAAGCACTCAAAACCCCAAAATTTCACAAAGGGGCGAAACTTTGAGGGGCAATATCTCACCACACAAAGCTCCCCACTAAGAACCAAGCTTGGATTAATGATGAGGACGAGATTCTAAGCGATTTAGGCTTTTGAATCGCTCCAATCGGTTGAGAATAGCTATCTCTCTCTCTCTTCCTCCCTTCCTTCTCCCTCCTTTCTCCTTCTTCTTCTTTCTCCTTCTTTTCTTTCTGGCTCGACGGGGGATTGGGGAAAATGGGGCTCTTTTAGTAGCTTTGGTCACTTAACTTATGTTAAGTGACTTTAAGCGGGTATTGGTTCGTCTATTTACTCAACTCCATTAATTACCAAACTTTACCCAAAAGTCTGGATTATTATTCTAGGAATATTTCCGCTTTTATTTTATATTTTGGGTACTTTTTCTGACACCCATTTATACTCCTTAATTTTCACTAAGTACACTTTTTAACTCTAAAGTGACTCAAATTCATTTAATTAAGCCTTATACTTAATTTTACTCACTAAAACATGCTTAATTATTTAATTACATGTAATTTGCTAATTAATTAAGTTAGGGCTATTATATCATAGTTCACTATAAATTTGATTTTGAATAATTAAGTCTAAGTGGCCGTGAACAGTTGTATAGGTAAATAATATATTATGGTTTTATAAGAGTTATGTTGTAGGAAAAGTGATTGTGTAATGTTATAGAGATTTGTTTTGCGTGCCATAATTTTTTCTTTTTCTTTTTCTTTTTTCTTCAAAAAGTGTGCGCTCTACAAAATGTTGTGTGTATAAGAAAGTTTGTTGTGTCATGTTAAATGACAAATACAAATCCTATATATTATTATCACATATGCAATTGTTTCGGCTAACAAATATAAGTTTGGGCTAAGAAAATTGTTCATATATTCAAGTGAGCTTTTATAATATTTAAGGAATTTGAGATTATCATAGGGCCTCATTTTCCTTACACGAGAAGAAAATGTGCTGATTATTCATTATATAGACTTCTTGATATGAGGCTGCTGATATCAGTCACAACAGAAGCACCTTTTCTATGTGAGAACCCAATCAACTTGCCAAAAACAATTAACTTATATTTCACCAAAAGCAGGATTATATGAGAGTTCCTTACTTAAATTAGTTGTTTTCTTTCTAAACAAGTCCCTGATTCTTTCGCTCAGTGGAATCTACGTGGATTTGCAACAACAATCCTTTTAAGATATCTCGAATCAGTTTTGGAAAAAGTGAAGTGATTTATGAGCATATAAATAGTATAATTAGAATAAGGTGGATGAAAGAGAATAGTGGATTTAGATTTTATTGTGATCACAAAATTTCTCTTATATTATAAAGAAAATTTTATAGCATAGCAATAAGGCCTCCTAAGTTATATAGAGCTGAATATTGACTAAGATATAGGTAATATGAACATATAACGTGAGTGGTAGAAACGAGGATGTTAAGGTGGATGTGTGGTTATACGAGAATGGATAAAATAAGAAATGAAGATATTCGACAAAAGATGCGAATAGTACCGATAGCGAAAAAGATGAGAGAATATAGATTGAGGTGATTTAGGCACATAATGAGAAGGCCCTGGATGCTTCCGTAAGAACAAAAATTTGTTACCGAAATCTTGACATAAAAAGAGGAAGACATAGACTGAAACTTATTTGGAGAAAGATAGTAAAATAAGATTTAATGGAGTGAGATATAGATTGACGGACCATATGTCTTAGGACAGAGCGTAAAAAAGCTACAAGCATAGTGGAGGGTAAGATCTATTTTTATTTGTGTTTTTCATTCCAATTTTAATCATTTTCCTCTTTATATTCCCCCTTTTCTTTTTCCTTCTTTTTTCTATTTCATTTTTCCTTTTAACCTTTTTTCTTTTATCTATTTATTTGTGTTCTCTCTTTTTTTTCCCTATATTTTTTTTTTTATTTCTTACCTTCTTATTCTTATTTTTTTTTACGTCCTCTTATATATCCTTATTTGTATTTTATTTTTCCTTGCAATGTGTACTACTTTTTATGGATACTATTATATATAGGCTTTTTGACCCTTTTGCCCCTCATTAATTAATTAATAACCAATTTGCCCCTGATCAAGAACTATCCACCAACCTGCCCCCTTTTAGTCGACTACCTTGCTGTTTTAGTCGAGCAAATGGTCAATCTTCAGAAAGTGGACTACCGCAAATTTAGTCGACTAAAAAATCATCTTAATCGACTACATTTTTGGGATATTTAGTCGACTAAGTATCGATATTTAGTCGACTAAATGTCGACTGAAACCCTATATTTTCCATGTTTTCGGTCTCATTTCGATTGTTGTTGTTGTGTAAACCTAAATAGCTCCCTTTGTTCATGTGTAATCCTCTCAATCCGATTGTATTTCATCCCACCATCTCTACAGACCTAATATTGTGAAATCATTGTCATTGCCCAATTCCAAACCCCAAAATCCGAACCCAAACCCCCAATTTCAGAACCCAAGTCCCAATTTCGTGAGGAAGATGAGCACAAGTCCAAACATGTATGTGACAATGATCTACTATGATGGAAGCATTATGAAGGCCCCAATGGTGTTCAATTTGAAGGAAAAACGAAAATGTTGAAAATCAAACGGGGCACTACATACAATGAGTTAAAGGAGAGAATTCAGCAAAAATTGGGTTTGCAAGGCAGCCAATGCGTTCAACGGATGATTGCCAGGGTAGAGACAACAGTTGGTAAGGATGCTATTTACTACATTGGTAACGATATATGTGATGATGAAGATGTCGAATGTGTCATAGATGCAATTGTTGACCGAAAATTTCAAAATTTTATTGAGATATATGTTGAATTAGATTGTGGTCAATCTTCATCTGCACCCATGCATACAAGAAGTGAACCGTATTTTGGTCATGAAGAAAGAGTAGTCAATTTATCTGCACCTGCACATGTCATAAGTCAGATAACACTGCGGGAAATAGATGAGGATGAACAGGATGCCGATATGGACAGCGATGAGGACGGTGAACCTGAGAGTGTTATTCCACTAGGTGACACGTCAGATACTGACGTAGAGGGTGATTTCGACGCTGACACAAGCTCACCATCTGGGCATGTCGGATAGCCCACATAATGGGAATGTCATGTTCCAACACCCTGGAATGATTAAAAGATCGCGGAAACAGAACGTGGGTGAGGACATAGTGTAGTATACGGGACTCCACAGAAAGCAACCCCACCGTATAGTGCAAGTGTTCCCCACAGACTCTTCTCTGCTCCTGCACGGCATCCTCTCGTACATATCCTGGAAGTACTACACCACTATCAGCGTCATACACCACAGTATGAGAAGAGTCAAAATCATAGCCGAGTATCTCCAACCATGCAGGTGCCGTCATGATGATCTCTATTCCATAGACCCTCGACCTCAGCTCGCCCTGTACGTAGCTGAGGTTATGGTAGAAGGCCCGCACCATAAGCTCTGAATACGGACATAGGGTCTCAGCCAACACCCTCAGATGTGTCGCCTCCAACACCCCCACAATTTCAAATCCCTCCTTATCAAAAAAGGCTGTATCCAAAGATTTTGGAGCACATAACGGCCGGTTCAAATGGTCACGTACGAATGAAGCATGGACGGCAGGGTCGTCCTCAAACAGATACCCATACGGGAGGTCAACAGTATCAGGCTCTTCGTCTTGTCGCCTTGACGAAGAAGGCCGCTCTTGCCTATGCTTGGTGCGTCTCTCAAGTGACTCATTGCCCTCATCGCTTGGTCTTCTGCGGCTCGTCATTTGTTTAGGGTACCTACAATGAAACATGTCAGCATTTAACTATATGAAACATGTCATGATGGTAATGAAAACTTGCAACATAAGCGCTGTAAACCAAAAGCAAATTTTTGCCGCATACAAACTTTTCAAACAAAAAAATTCACACAATGCAAAAAAATAAACCTTAGTAGATTAGGGTTACAAAACCTACAACAAACGCTTTGATTAGAGTTCACAAATTCGGACAACAAACAAATACAAAAAATTCCTAAACCTAAAACACAATGCAAGTTAAGAAACCTTACCTATCCTTCAGATTTCACGATTTGGACCAAATTTGGGGGCAATCCACACGCCTAAGGGAAGGGTTTGGGGCGTTCTCCAGCTGCTCCTGCGGATTTGGGGTTTGGGCCGCCTCCTTAGTCGATTAGGTCATCCTACTCCCCCTCTGCCGAATGGGGGGTTTTAAAAAACAAATCCGTCGATATTTAGTCGACTAAATATCGATACTTAGTCGACTAAATATCCCAAAAATGTAGTCGATTAAGATGATTTTTTAGTCGACTAAATTTGCAGTAGTCCACTTTCTGAAGATTGACCATTTGCTCGACTAAAACAGCAAGGTAGTCGACTAAAAGAGGGCAGGTTGGTGGATAGTTCTTGATCAGGGGCAAATTGGTTATTAATTAATTAATGAGGGGCAAAAGGGTCAAAAAGCCATTATATATATATATATATATATGAAAAAATGTTTTTCATTTTTTATAATATTGAATTGTGTCATTTTAAGATAGAGAAAGATACAAATTAATATTTTATTATTTAAATTTTAAATTTTAAAAAAATTATCACTTCCCCCCCATAATTTTCATTACTTATGTCATTCTCTCACTTAAAATGACAAACATCAAACCTTTTATATATATATATATATATATATATATATATATATATATAATCATTTTTCTCAATCTTTTCATAACTTTTTTTTTTGAGTTCATCTATCACCGACTCCAATTAATTTAAGATAACAATATTGTTGATGAATGCATGAATAGATATTTACTAATAATAACATTTTAAAACGTCTGTACAAGTTTATATAGCACTAGCATGCCTATGTTCATACTATCTCGTTGTTAATATGTCACGTACAGCCATCAATATTATTTTCCTAAAGTTTATTAATATAATATAAACTTATATATATATATATATATATATATATATATATATATATATATATATATGAGGTAGAATCCTTTGACACCAGTGTCAAATTTCAAATTTGACACCTCATCTGAGAGTCATTAGATCAAAAAATCAAGGGCTCTGATTTGTAAGCATGTGACACCATTGATTCTTTTGATCTAATGGCTCTCAGATAAGGTGTCAAATTTGAAATTTGACACTGGTGTCAAAGGATCCTACCTCTATATATATATATATATATATGTATATATATATAGGGGCAAGATATTCTTACACCGGTGTAAGAGTTAGAAGTCTTACACTTAATCTTGACCATTGATCCACTTGTATCAAATGGCTCATATTACTAAAAAATTAGAGCCCTTAGATATAAATGGGATCAAAGGACAAGATTAAGAGTGTAACTTACACTGGTATAAAATGATCATGACCCATATATATATATATATATGGACTTAGTGAGTATCAAGTGACTGGGTGTAATTTTGGTCCAGTGCACTGTATTTTCCCGCGAGAATATAGTGCAAAAAATATTATAACTATGTTCTCCCGGGAGAACATCTGAAGAATATCATTGTAATATTTTTGCACTATATTCTCGCGGGAGAATATAATCACAATACACTCACTGGACAGTCCAATGACTGAATTTTGAATCTTTCGTGTATATATATATATATATATACACACGCATGCATACACAAAAAAAAGCGACAATCGATGAGATTATATTTAATGTATACTAAGAGATAATATAAATAGAATAAAATAGTGTGGTACAAATGATTGATTCACATAACACTTTTTCATGTTATTAGTTATTTGACGGATATCTATAGATAAAATAATACAAATTTTAAATTTATTATAAAATTTTGTATGTGTAGTTTTTATTCCCATAATAAAGTTGGGAAAATGAAAAGGTAGAAATTATTAATCTTTTCCTCTCGATAAGTTATATAACTGGGTAATACAAATGATTGATTCACAAATTTTTAAGAATTTATGGTATCGCTTGATTTATTTTTGTTCAATAATTATACCTTTTTTTTTGGTAGACTAATTATACCATTTTATCAATCAAACGAAAGTCCAACTTTTATTTTTAAAAGAATCAAACAAACCTTAAATGTTCAGCATGCATTTTCATAATTTATGTAAGGGGAATATTAATCTTATATTACATGAGAGTATTATCTCATGCTATAGAGAGAGTTTAAGTGGGGTCCACCATTAAAAAGTAAAAAAGAAAAAGAAAAAAGAAGAGGTGCGATTTTCGATGTGAGAGAAAATGAGATAACTACCTCATGTAAAATGAGAGTAGTATTTCCCTTTATGTAAACAATATAAAAGAAGGATCCTTTTACAAATTTTTGCAAATTATACTATTATGTACTTCCGGAAATACATAGTGTAACCTAATATAATTCCAAGAGTACATAGTGTAGTTTATAAACAAAAAGTTTGTAAATATAATCCTCCCCAATAATATATGCATTATATAATGGGCTTATCATTTCTCAAGCTGCCGGAGATAAAGTTATCTCCGGCTACTAAATCATAACCGTACAAAGATGGATCAATGGTGATAAAGGAAGAGAGAGAAAAGCGGAATCATAACCATTCAAGGGTGAATCAATACATATAAGGAAATAAATAATCAAAACGACGTAGTTTTGAGATAGCCGGAGATAAATTTATCTCAAGCAGCTTGAGAAATGTTTTTCCCTTATATAATAAGTAAACATTAGCTTAACTAAGATTGTCTATAAATTTATCTCAAGCAGCTTGAGAAATATTTTTCCCTTATATAATAAGTAAACATTAGCTTAACTAAGATTGTCTTGTGCAAGGTAGTCAAAATCGGGATTTTACCTAAAATCGGAAAGGGAATAAAAAATCGTAAATCGTAATACAAATTATAGATTTTACCTGCACTCTAAAATTAAATTTTTATATACATATGCTTATGTATAAAAATAAAAATAAAAAAATAGACTACTTGTCACCATCCTTATACATTTGCATACAATTGTCACACTCTAAGGGTCTAAGCTAATAAATCATTCAAGTTATTATCATCGAAGACATTTTGTTCCACGTGATCTTCAACTACATCATTCAAAATTGTCTTCATCTAAACTTTCATCATAAGATGAAGTTCCTTCATTTTCCACAATCCATTCATCTTCGGATGAAACATCAGCAATGTTATATTCAACAATTTTTCTAACTTGCTTAACATCATTCCAATAGTTAAAACCGGGACTTAAGTAAATGTTTAAATCGGGATTTTATATTGGAAACAATTTTAAGTGAAATCTAAATTGTTTTAGCAAAAATAAATCGTTAAGATCGGAATTTTAAGATTTAAATCTAGATTTTAACTACCATGGTCTTGTGAGACCTGGTTTGAGGAAGAGAAAGGTAGGCCTTATAAATTGCGGAAAAGCAAACTCAATGAGATCTAAACCCAAAATTAGTCATTAAAATAGATTTAGTGACAATGAAACTAAGGCTCTAGGGCATAACAAACTAAAAATGAAACAAATTTTGAAAGCATGTAGATCAAAGCACAGACAGTTAACCCAATCAAGGGTACCATCCATAAGACCAACAGAATAAAATTTGACACAATCTTAACATCATATGCATACTATTCAAGGAATATAGTATCCTGGCCAATTTCATTATTTCCCATAATAGCAAAAAATAGGTATTCAGACTTTGGAGGAGAGAGAAGAACACACTCATCTCAGATCTTCAGCAGCAAAGCATCAAGAAAATAATTGGTATGTTCCACTTTAAATTGTATCACATAATGCTTTTTCAACCCAAGCACAAAAGCAGGTAACATATTACTATATTAGGAAAGGCTACAGTACACAACGGGTACCACATCTTCACAGATACATTGCCTTATAAGAGAATGTTGTTTTAAATTGAGCATGAGACACCTGAGAAAAAAGCTTCTATGGGAACAAGAGTCATCCTAAATTTAGTGTCCCCTTTCCACCATTTTGAAGAACAAAGCAGTAATGAATTAGCTTATGAGATGAAAAACAAATTTGCGAGGAACATGACGAAATTCGAGTATATCCCAATTTCTCTTCCACTTCCTCAAACAAGAGAAAAGAAACTGAAATTCCACATACTTGCAACTTTAATAACTAACTCAATATCCAGATAATCAAGATACCAGGTATTAAATTCGAGATTGTACACTAGAGTCTCACCAAAAGGAAAGGAGGAGAGCACATGCATATGTTTTCTCCAACATATAAACTATAGGAATAAGGGGAATTAGTATTTTGCCAAATGCTAATTAACAGTATTATATTTAGTGCTATTCTAGTTTCCAATCAGAAAAGATGTCAAAAACTATTAACCTCTCAAGAGTTTTTGACTCTCTTAACATTAAATAGAAGATCAATAAATCATGAAATTTGAATTGAATTTCTGTCAGTAGGAGTAAGATTCTCTGTTGAATTACATGCTTCCTGGTATAAATTCCTCAACAAATAGTAAGAATTAAAATGATCCTTGATAAATTCAGACAAGTAAGAAAATTTAATTTCAGGATCACTAGATGTAAAGAAACAATTCTATTAGCTTGGATCATCAATGATCACAAAATTAATTCAAATAATATTCTAACATATTAAAAGGCCTCAGATTTCTGGTTCTAGCAAAATAGCTGCAAAAATAATCTTCTTTTTATGTGCGGGTGCGGGAGGCTCACTAACTTATTCATTGGATGATCATCATATTATCATATTTACTCCTTAAAAGATGCAGGTTTTCTTGATTCTTGACAATATGTATATCAGCGAATCAGATAAGGTCTGCTTCAAGGGTTAACATGAAACAAAGATGCTAAGAAAGTTTCTTTTGTCCATGCACCAAAGAATGGAAGGATAAATTGTTGTGATTGAAACCGATAGCATAATGGCTAGGAAAAGAAAAAAAAAATTTGTTTCTGTAATCATGTCCACTATAATTGTTAAAAATGTATATCTACGCTTCATAGTAATATAAGGTTGGTCACCATAAAATAAGAACATTCTGTAACAGAAATATATGTACAGAAATATTTCTTGAATTCTTACCAATCAGGTTTTCATCACTTTATGAATAAAATGACAACTGTACAGCAAAAAGAATTACACTCTTTCTCTATCGATCCCTTGCCTTCTTTATTCTGTTTACTAGAGATTCTATTGCTGTTTGGATTCTAGTTCCTTCTGTTTGCATCACTACTTGAGATGCCTCATGTAGATTTTGAATCCCACGACCCAAACTAGCAATTGAGCGGGCTGCAGGGAGAGATTCAACAGCACACTCAATCCCATCACCATACAAAAGCAAGCCCGTGCAAGTTCCAACACTTCCTGCAAAGGTAGCCCAAGGCAAGAACCCAACAGGTTGCACCTTTCGCTTCCTCATTATTTCATAGAATGCTGTTCTCATAGCTGAAATACTGGTTTTTTCAGCAGAGGCTATAACACTGTGAGCAACGGCTCGAATCTTTTCAGCAGATACAGCTGCCTTCAGGACACCAGACGTTTTGGCTCCTGAAGTTGCAAACCCTGGACCCACAACTTTAGATGGGCCAACAGCAAAAGCCAGTGTTCTCTGCATCTGGCTGAGAACAATTTTTAGTGAAGCTGGAATTTTGAAAGTAACAGCCTTCATCAGCGTTGATGCAGGGACTACTTTGGTCAAGGATGAAGCTCCTAAAACTGCAGTAGCTCCAGCCCCTACTGCCACCACAGGTTTATCTGTTAACAACCGCTTCCTGTCACTATGATTTAAAACAACCCTTTTACCTTCAGAATTTGTGATTAGTTGTCCAACCAGCTCTTTGACTTCACCAGAAAGAGGAGTATCCCAGTGTTTCCTAAGACCTGCCAAGGCACCGGCATCTACGACTGCCACAATGGTCTTAAACTTATCAGTCTGACTCTGGATGGCCTGTGCAAAGAGCACGTGTGACTTGTCTTCAACCGGAAGCTCTGAGAACTCAATCTTATCTGACTTGGGAATGCCTTTCCTGTCAATTGGTTGTAACCCCCTATTATTTAGAGCTATTCTAAGCCCCTCAACAGCAATTCGGAAAGTATAGACCTCAGAAACAGTTCTCGTGTCAAGAACCTCACCTCTGTTTACATCCAATAGCATCTTTTGCAAATGTGCCAGCGCCTTCCCTATCGAGGGAAGATCACTAAATATACTATGCAAGTCCTCAAGTAAAGGATAGATAGACTTGGCAAAAGCCGGGGTCTCATAACTAGTTGCCGGCTGAATTTCCACTGAACCCCCCTCCGAAACAGAACTAGTGTTACTAAGCAATAGGGGATCCATATAACCAGATAAAGCTTTTCCCAGCAGCACCCGGACATCATTATTGAGAGAAAACCTTTCCAAAGTCATAGAGGCCAAAGAAGCACCTTGCTGCCTAGGAACCAAACTACTAACAAGACTTTGAAAACCGCTTCCCGCATCAACTCCACCAGAATTCTTATCATTATTATTATTATTATTATTACCACCCCAACCAGAGTTCCCTACAGGCGACTCAATCACAAGGAACGACGATCCTACATCCTCAGCAGCCTTCTTGGCCGCCAACAAGTGGCCATGAAAACTGGTCCCAAAAATCTCCCTCAGCACAAAGTTTCCAGCAACACTCTCATACATATCCCTACCAATTTTATCAACAAAACAACGTTTGATTACCCCAAAGGAAGAAGTTGGTAGTGGTTTATCAGAGCGAGTGTTTTCTTCTTCAGACTGAATCTGCGTGAAGGGAGAAAGACCCGCCTGAACAACAACAGCGTCAGGTCTAATCTCCCTAATGAGACACTCTGCATCAGAGGCTGATCGCTCAGATAAATTCACAGCGGAGAGTATGTAAATTAGGGATTGGGTTTCAGGGTCACGCACTGCCAAAACAAATTGCTTTGTGTGCTCTGGTATCCTCAATTTGTTCACTAATTGCTTCGAAGCTCTCAGTTCGTCGCTTCTCAATGCCGAAAAGGGCCATAGGTTTTGAAGATTCCACAACAACGCAATTCCCATTGCGGATTCCACTCAAAATTGGATTTTTGGGGGTCGGAAACAATGAAATCGAAAGGCAAAAAACACAATAGAAGAACAATTGAATGAGCAATAACGATTTGAGACACTTACCGTGCGAGGAAGAAGAATGTGGATTTTGCTCACACAGCCAACAAAGACGAAATTTCAGCTTCGAATCACAACAGAATGTAGATGGACTAATCTAGTAGTGTCAAATGCCAAGTGTCAATGTATATATATATATAGATATAGTTATTGCGACAAAATAATAAATACAATATTTATAGCACTTGTTTTATGGAATAAACTAATCTCATGTTACATAAGAGAGTATATCTTATGTTGTGAGATAAACTTAATGGGTCCCACTAAAAAATAAAAAAGGAAAAAAATCAAAATGAGACCTACCTTAATTTTGTGCCACTCACGTAAGAGAAGCTATCCCCATTAACATGAGATTAGTTTATCCCTTGTTTTATTTATTAATTTCTTTCTTTTGCAATGCGTTATTCTTCTACCTAGTTTTTCTGTTTATTTTTGTTTATTATTCTCTGATATTATTATATTAGAATTTCATTTTCCAACATGATCATATCATAATGAAATTCTGATTTAATAATATTGAAAAATAATAGACAAAAAAAAACAAAAAAAAGGCAAGTAGAATAATTTATCCAATGACAATTATTTTTACAAATTGATTAAATTTCTATCGAAACTTGTAAATTATAATTATTATTTTTTGATTTACATAACACCTAACGGTTTTGCATATTAAATTTACGAGTCTTATTATGTTAGTAATTTATTGGTTGAATTTATATTGATTATATTATACTAGGGTTCCTCATTTCTGCTATCACTGCTGATGAAAAAACTTGCAGCAAATATATTTACATAAGATACGGAGCCGGATCCTGAAATTAAGAAAAAAAAAATTCCAAGATACGGAACCGGATCTTAGTGAAAATAAGTGTTGTTGCAAATTTTCTGATCTGCAGCAACAAGAGATATACTAATACTTAAACGTAATTTTTTTAATCTGGTAAACGTAAATTGTTAATATGGAGAAGATTATTATTATTCCATTTAGGAGGATCGTAATTAATATAAGAATGTGAATGGGTTGGTGTATGCACAATAGTAATAAAGGAGACTAAAATTTTGAAAATGGGATGTTTAACATTTTTTTTTATTTTTTTTAGATGGGAGGGCAAAACGCTAAAAAAAAAAAAAACAAGATTACATGGTACAGACTCTGGTTCGTCGAGGAGCCATCTATGTAGCAACGATACCGACACGGGACACGTGACATGACACGATACGACACTCCGACACGTTAATTCTAAAAACTGTTAGATTTCGACACGTTAGGACACGTTGTGATATTAAATAATAATTTTTATTTATGTAGTGTATATTATATTTAATATTCAATAATTAAAAAAAATGAAGTTAAACTTATAATACCCATCAATTTTGCAAAGAAACATAAGATATCCCAAATATTTATATTAAACTCAATAAAATTATAATCGTAATCTAACGAATCTATTAGTTGAAACTAAAAATGCAACGCAATGCAACCTTTGAACTTTTTTTTGAGTTTCTACAATGCGTGTTGGAGTGTCGGAGAGTGTCAAGAAGTGTCGGACACGACACGTCAAGGTCTTTCAAGTGTCAGTACTTCACAGGGAGCCATAGATGTCAAGATTACATGAGAGTGAAAGAATTGAAGTAGGACTCAAAAGTCTAAATTGAATAAGGCTTTATTGCAAAAAAAAACAAAAATGAATAAGGCCCATATCTAATAAAGCCTATATAGGATTCATCACATGAATCCAGAACAATTCTATTTATAAATTAGTGGCAAACCCTGTTCTATTTTCTTTTTCTTTTTCAGATAATTATAATATAATATAAAAGTCGATATAGAGAATATTAATAAAAGCTAAAATATCTAATGTATTTTAGAAGTTGAAAAATATTTATTATTTCCTTTTTCAAGTACATAGAAGCAATTAATAAAAAAAGTATTACACATTTCTTAGCCAATGTACTGAGATACCTGTTAGCAAGATGTTGTTGGAGCAAAAGAATCTTATATACCCTTCGTTTACATAATCATATCCATTAAACCAGTTAACAATTAATGCATGATCACTTCAATATATGAAGCATTCATGTAGCAAAGATTCATGTAACACACTTGTAAGTCACTTAAATCTTGTACCAAACGGATTCCTAGTAATGACAAGACAATGAGTCAACCAAACGCCCGTGTTGAGCATGAGTTCTAAAACTTCACTATTGCAGGGAAAAATACACATTACAAAAATTTGGCTTTCCAATCACACCTCAAGATACAACAATTTGATCCCTACGAGTGGTTCACTTTTCCGAACTCATATGAACATTTTGGTCTTTACGTGGTTGTAAGAATAAACAAACCTGGGAGTTGTCCCTTTTGATACAGGTTGCTAACTAGTGAAAAAGTCAGGTCCAGCTCGAGATTGAAGCTCTTCCCCAGCATCCCTACCCATCTTCATCATATCTTGAATGGCATATGGACCAATTCTGGAAGTTTCAAGCACTGAACATACACAAGCAAGGTTAAAGAATGGTAACTTTTTCTTCTAATAAATATTGTGGATTCTTCTTAAAAAGAAAAAAAAAAGTAACTTTTGAAGCTGTAGAAGCTACTAAGCTAGCAGAAGTCAAATTGAATAAAACTATTGTAAAGATTTTCATACCACGGGTTCCATCAGGGGAAGCAACTAATCCTCTGAACAAGCAATTGCCATCCTTGTTTCTGCAGGCATACCCTGCAATAGGAGTGTGGCAAGACCCATTTAAAGTCTCAAGAAAGACTCTTTCACATGAAACTGCTGTTGGGCTTTCTCCTTCAATGCTAAGCTCAAGCCCATTTGAGGGGTTTCCTAAAAACTCTAACCCTAATTTCCACCTCCTCTATATATACTCATTAGTTGTGGGTGGAGGTCAGGTCAAAAAAAAAAAATTGAGAGAAAAATTGTTTGATTGTTTGAGTAAAGCTTTATGCTTTGCATTTGAGAGATCTTTAGAGAGAGTTTGAGTGAAACATCTCTAGGGTAGTTTGATTATCACCATTGTTGGAGAGGTTGAGTAAACCACCACATTGGTGTATTTGATTATTTGTAACCATTATTTTCATAGTGGATTTCTGATCTGGACTAGGTCCCGTATGTTTTTACTTCTTCATTGAAGAAGGTTTTCTCACGTTAAAACTGGTTGTGTTCTTCTTCTCTCCCTCCTGTTTTTCGTTTTTGATTTTTTCGCTGCGCTGCCCGACCTGGTGAAGTTCAGGCCGAGGTATTGCCGAGATCCGAGATCAGGATCTTGCTGGCTGACTTCCGCAAAAGGCCCCTGAGCCGAGCTTGAGGGAACCGAGTTCCCAACAGTGGTATCAGAGCCCGGGTTCGACGGGTTCTGAGGGAGACGAGATGGAGACCAGTGGCATAACTCATGATGGAGATATGTTCAAGTTGACCGCAGACAATTTCACTTATTGGAGACCAATGATGGAAGATCATCTCTACTGCAAAGATTTGCATGAGCCCATTATCCTTGATGAGAGACCAGCAGGCAAGACAGATAAGGAGTGGGAGATCCTGAGTCAGAAGGCGGTAGCCACGATCAGGAAATATATTGATAAAAGCCTCTTTGAACACGTGTCCGAATTCACAAACGCATATGAGTTGTGGACGAAATTAGAGTCCATGATTCAGAAGAAGACTCCCAGGAACAAAGCACACCTGGTTCGCCGACTTGTTAAGCTTGAATACAAGGACGACATGAGCATGATTGAACACCTGAACACCTACAAAGGTATTGAGAATCAGCTGTCAAAGGCTGATATGAAAATTGATGAAGAATTGCAGGCATTGCTGCTGTTGAGCTCACTGCCAGAAAGCTGGGATACTCTGGTGGTGACCGTGAATAACTCGACTCCAGATGGAAAATTGAAGATGGATGTCGTGACAGACAGCCTCCTGGGCGAAGAATCCAGGAGAAGAGAACGAGGTACTTCGAGTACGTCTGAGGCCAATATTGCTCAGAACAAAGGGAAATCTGACTCCCGGGGTAGAAGCAAAAGTCGGGGTAGAGGTCGTGACAGACGAGACAAGTCCAGAGGTCGGTCAAAGCCGAAATATGAGTTGAAGTGCTTTTACTGTGGAAAGACAGGCCATAAGAAGCCAGATTGCTGGACCCTACAAAATGATGAGAAGAACGGCTCTGTGAAGCCGGATCAGATTATTCCCAAGAAGAGGGAAGACAAGAGCACCGCTGCGGTAGCTGCCAACCCGGATGCCGAGATATTCCTCCTTGGTGAGGATAATTATTTGAATGTTGCATATGATGACTGCACCTGGATTGTTGACTCCGGTGCCTCCTTCCACGTTACTCCACACAAAGGTTTTTTCTCCTCTTACCGAGGTGGTGATTTTGGAGTCGTGAAGATGGGAAATCAGGTGACCAGCAAGATTGTTGGTGTTGGCGATGTAACACTGACCACAGATGTCGGATGCCGACTTGTGTTGAAGGATGTGAGGCATGTACCTGACATGCGTTTGAACCTAATCTCGGAAGGCAAGCTTGATGATGCAGGGTTAGTAAACTACTTTGGTAGTGTTAGATGGAAGCTGGCCAAGGGAAACTTGGTCATGGCCCGAGGTAAGAAGGAAGGCTCCTTGTACGTGATGCAAGGAAAGATCAATGGCGGAGAAGCCAATTCTGTTCGAGATGAACCTAGCTTGGAGCTATGGCACAAGCGCCTCGGCCACATGAGCGAGAAAGGGCTACAGATCCTGAACAAGAAAGGATTATTGATCGGGTTGAAAGGCCAAGCGTTGGAGAGTTGCACGCACTGCCTAGCTGGAAAGCAGCACCGGGTTTCTTTTGTGAGACCGGATCAACCAAGAAGACGAAGGAATATTCTTGACCTCGTCCATACTGATGTTTGCTCCATGTCGGAGAAATCTCTTGGAGGAGCTCAGTACTTTGTTTCATTTATTGATGACCATTCCCGCAAAGTGTGGGTATATTTGTTGAAGTCTAAAGACCAGGTACTCCAATCATTTAAAGAATTCCATGCTATGGTTGAAAGGGAGACTGGCAAGAAATTGAAGGTGGTCCGATCTGATAATGGTGGTGAGTATTGCAGCTCATTTGATGCATACTGCAGAGCGGCCGGGATCCGACTTGAGAAGACGCCCCCCAAGACTCCACAGTTGAATGGACTTGCTGAGAGGATGAACAGAACTATTGAAGAGAAGGTCCGAAGCATGTTATCTAATGCCGGATTGCCGAAATCATTCTAGGGAGAAGCCGTCAAAACTGCTGTTGATTTAATCAACCTCTCACCATCACGGCCACTTGAAGGAGAAATTCCAGAAGAAGTCTGGACAGGTCGGAAAGCGGCCTACAATCAACTGAAAGTGTTTGGATGCCGAGCTTTCGTGCATATCCCTAAAGATGAAAGGGCCAAACTTGATGCAAAGACTAAAGAATGCATTTATCTTGGTTCGCCGAGATGTGACTTCGGGTTCCGACTTTGGGATCCAATCAATAAGAAGATCGTGAGAAGCCGAGATGTGATCTTTCATGAGCATGAGAACATTCATTACATCTCGAAGCCCAAAGTCTGGGTTACTGTCAGACAAGAAGAACCCATCCCTCCTGTCCGAGCTGAAGCAGGGGGAGAAAATCAAGAGAATGAAGAAAACGATGATCAGCAACAAGCTGAAGATGACCAAGACACTAAGGTCCGAGTTGATGATGAGATCCGGGATGAGAATGATGAACCAGGTCCTCAAGCTGAAGAACAGCCGAGATATCCAACTCGAGAAAGAAGACCCTCTACGAGATACCCATCTGATGAATACACTGTTGTTGCTGAAGACGGTGAGCCTCAGAGTTATGATGAGGCTGTGATGAGCTCAGAGAAAGAAGAATGGAAAAAGGCAATGCAAGACGAGATGAAGTCTCTGCATGAGAATCAAACTTATGAGCTGACTGAGTTGCCAAAAGGAAGACGAGCTCTGAAAAACAAATAGGTCTACAAGATTAAGAATGAAGAGAACGGGCAAAAGCCGAGATACAAAGCCCGGATTGTAGTGAAAGGCTGCAATCAGAAGAAAGGAGTTGATTTTGAGGAGATTTTTTCTCCTGTGGTGAAAATGACCTCGGTCCGAACCGTGTTAGCCATGGCGGCTTCGATGGACCTCGAGGTAGAACAAATGGATGTGAAGACGGCATTTCTTCACGGTGATTTAGAAGAAGAAATATATATGGAGCAACCTGAAGGATTCCAAGCTCCAGACCAAGAAGACTTGGTATGTCGGTTGAAGAAGAGCCTCTATGGCTTGAAGCAAGCACCTCAGCAGTGGTACAAGAAGTTTGAATCATTCATGACTGATCATAAGTTTGAGAAGACAGAAGCCGACCACTGCGTATTTGTGAAGAGGTATGAGGCTGGAGATTTTTTGATCTTGTTATTATATGTTGACGACATGCTTATTGTAGGGAAAGACAAATCGAGGATAGCCGCCCTGAAAAAGGCGTTGAGCTCGTCCTTCGCAATGAAGGACCTCGGCCCTGCAAAGCAGATTCTCGGAATCAAGATCATCCGAGATAGACAGAAGAAGCTACTGTGGCTGAGTCAAGAAAAATATATTGAGAAGATTTTGAAGAGATTTAGCATGGAGAAAGCCAAAACAGTGAGCACCCCCCTAGCCGGACACATAAAGCTGAACCAGAAGCAATGTCCGAGATCTGATGAAGACAAATATGAGATGATGAAGGTCCCATACCAATCCGCCGTCGGAAGCTTGATGTATGCAATGGTTTGCACTAGACCCGACTTGGCGTATGCTGTTGGAATGGTAAGCCGGTATTTGTCAAACCCCGGCAAAGAGCACTGGGAAGCAGTGAAGTGGATCTTCAAGTACCTCCGAGCTACGACCGACTTATGTCTCCGATTTGGAGAAGGAAAAGCCGAGTTGCAAGGCTACTCGGATTCTGATTTAGGGGGAGACGCCGACTCGAGGAAGTCGACTACAGGATATTTGATGAGATTTTCCAGAGGAGCTGTCTCTTGGCAATCAAGACTTCAGAAATGTGTTGCACTATCGACAACTGAGGCTGAGTACATTGCCGCTACTGAGGCAAGCAAAGAGATGCTGTGGATGAAGAAGTTCCTCATGGAACTCGACCATGATCAAGACAAGTACGAGCTGGGTTGTGACAATCAAAGCGCAATCCATCTTGCGAAGAATTCAACTTATCACTCCCGCACTAAGCATATTGATGTGAGGTATCACTGGATCCGGGAGGTGGTGGAAGGTGGTGAGCTCGAACTCGTCAAGGTGCACACTGACCAAAATTGGTCCGACATGATGACGAAGCCGGTTCCAGCAAGAAAATTTGAAGACTGCTGTGAAGGAGCCGGGTTGATGCTGAAGCCGACGCATTGAAGTTGGAGGGGGAGATTTGTTGGGCTTCCTTCTTCAATGCTAAGCCCAAGCCCATTTGAGGGGTTTCCTAAAAACCCTAACCCTAATTTCCACCTCCTCTATATATACTCATCAGTTGTGGGTGGAGGCCAGGTCAAAAAAAAAAATTTGAGAGAAAAATTGTTTGATTGTTTGAGTAAAGCTTTATGCTTTGCATTTGATAGATCTCTAGAGAGAGTTTGAGTGAAACATCTCTAGGGTAGTTTGATTATCACCATTGTTTGAGAGGTTGAGTTAACCACCACATTGGTGTATTTGATTATTTGTAACCATTATTTTCATAGTGGATTTCTGATCTGGACTAGGTCCCGTGGGTTTTTACTTCTTCATTGAAGAAGGTTTTCTCACGTTAAAACTGGTTGTGTTCTTCTTCTCTCCCTCATGTTTTTCGTTTTTGATTTTTTCGCTGCGCTGCCCGACCTGGTGAAGTTCAGGCCAAGGTATTGCCGAGATCCGAGATCAAGATCTTGTTGACTGACTTCCGCAAAAGGCCCCTGAGCCGAGCTTGAGGGAACCGAGTTCCCAACAACTGCTAATGTTGTTTCGTCATGATTCAGCGAAGCAATATATTCTGCCCGCAAAATCAGCCAACCAGAAAATTGCAAATATAGAGTAGTTAAACAATGTAATTGTATCAAGTACGAAACCTTTCTCTTCTTAAATTGTATTTTTGAAAGAAAAGGGATGAACGTGTGTGTATGTTAGGGGAGAGTTCATTGTATGGTTTGGACAGCATTTATTAGAATTTTGTATGACATCATTATACACAATATTAATCTAAAATCGTTCCCCATCTAAACACTATAATATCAACAATAACATTACATGTAAAGTTCATTAGTTGTCATCTTTATAACAGCTAATTTGAGCTATTCCCTAGCACTTGTAAGCCTCAGCCAGCTTGTACATACTTCATTACTGATTCCAGATAGATAGATATCCACAAGCCATTTCATCCCAGTTAGTGGCCAGCCATTATCAATGATTCTTTCTTCAAGCTTACACTAATAGATGAAGACTCAAGATAAGTTTTTATCTCTGCCACAGCTTCTTTGTTGATTGACCAGAACACATGATACCTTAGCTTACAAAATATGATCTAACATTACACAATTAATATCTAAAAAAAATCTTCTCAACAAGTCTGACAAATGTAAAGATCATGCTATATAGTTAAACACTCACCATTTTATCATCGTTACTTCTACAGGCTATGCTTGGCTCAGCGGTAAGCTTGCTTGCCGTGGTGTGTCAGGTCGCGGGTTCGAATCAGCCTCTCTGCAAAAAGCAGGGGAAAGAACTGCCTAGAGTATTCCCTTCCCCAGACACTCACGAAGTGGGTATTTGAACTGGGTCGGCCCTTTACTTCTACAGGCTATTCCAATGGCACCTTGGGCAACAGCTGGAAGCATATCATCAATTGATAGGATTGAAGTCACATTTTCTGTCATAGTTAACCGTTTGAGTCCAGCTAATGCCAAAAGGGTAGCTTGGACAACACTCTCACTGAGTTTTCTAAGCCTTGTTTGGACGTTGCCACGGAAATTTTCCTGCACCTGAGATTAAAATTATAGGTTATATAAAAATCAATAAGAATCAATCAGTGGTCCAGAAAACTAAAATCATACCACACATGATTATGGTATGAACCAACACCCGCCCCCATTTCCATATGCTTTAAGTATGACCATGATCAGATCAATAGAGAAACCATCCAATATGTGTTAGTCCCATGGCACAATCTAGAGGATGACTTTTAAGCACAAATATCATAAAGAATCCCGGAGCTATAGCAATTGATTTCAATCTACGATGGGCCAAAATCAGAATATGAAAAACCAAAATTCGAATACCACCTATAGATGACCTCAAATATATAAATTATAGTACTAAAGTCAGTAAATAGATGCTTCTCAGTTAAATGCCATATTACATGAAAACAACAATGATAATGAAGTGATGATACTACTACCCATTATCTCTCTCTCATAATTTTGTGTTTCAGGCTTTTAGGATAATAATGAGAAGAAAAAAGGCTAAGGAAAAAAAGAAAGAAAGAAAAGTCAAGAAGAGAGAGTACTGAGTTTAATACTAATTGAGGACACATTACAGTGGGAAAATGATGACAGTACTAGCTTACATTTAAAGAAGGATATCTGTGGAGTATCTGTGACTTTCGTCTGAGTGAAGCAGTACCAACAACACTTCCAGGGGGTAGATCATCTAGCGAAGTTGCACTCAAGGATATAAATGCATCTCTGACATCCTCGCGTGCGTGGAAGGTTGCATGGTAGAATTATTTTATCAGGTAAGTAGGTAGGAACATCTTTCATTGAGTGGACAGCAATGTCAATGTCACCGTTTATGCGTGCCTCATCTATTTCTTTTGTGAACAAGCCCTTCCCACCTATGTCTGCAAGCCATTGTGATAGTATTCTGTCACCAGTTGTTTTGATTATTACAATCTGAATAGCCCCTTATTCAGCTAGCTCTGGATGTGATGCCATGAGTTTGTCTCTGGTCTCGTATGCCTGAGCTCTCTAGTACTGGACTGCACTAAGCCACTAAATATAATGAAATTATAAATAAACCCAACATAAACATAGGAATCCAAGACCATTTGTTAAACCAACAATGGAAACATGCATAATCATCTAATTAGTAAAAATCGGGAAAGAAATTAAAATGGCTTTTGTAAAGAAACTTGAGGTCACCACCCCAAAAGCTAGCTCAAAGAGTGAGAGTGCCCAAGGTCTTATAAAGACCACATTAGTTGCACATACAACCGATGTGGGACTATATATCTCAACACGCCCCCTCACACGAGAGCCCATTGGGCTTGAAGAGTGGAAGATGTAACAGGCCCAGCCTACCTGTGCTAAGAAAGTCCACAAGAGAAAGTGGAGGACGGCGAGCTCTGATACCATGTAAAGAACCTTGAGGTCACCACCCCAAAAGCTAGCTCAAAGGGTGGGAGTGTCCAAGGTCTTATAAACTCCACATTAGTTGCACATACAACCGATGTGGGACTATATATCTCAACAGCTTTTAACCATGCGGTAGTGGGTTCGATTTCCAAAGACGACACCAACGAACTGTTTGGTGATGAGATTAGGTCGGTTTTCATGTGAAGTATCTCAATGTAATAGTGCTCTTGGAGATAATGGTATTATTAGTATGGACCAAAGTTCTGCAAAGGAGCCACCGTGAATATATCAGGTGGTGGCTGAGAGAAGGTGAATGGTGTAGAGAGCATGGTGATTCTGTTTTTTGTGAAGAGTAACAACTCATAAAACAATGGATTCAAGATGTTCCTTACATGGTTGAAGAGGGGTATTTATAGGTGGCCAACATTCCCTAATCATAAGAGAGAGTCATAACCGTTCTACGAAGACCATTTGTTAAAACAAGAATAGAAGCATGCATAATCATCTAGTTAGTAAAAAATCAGGTAAGAAATAAACAATTAAATGGGTATGTATGAAGTCAACTATAAATACCCATGAAATAAAAGCTCAAAAAAATGCCAATAACTTGCAAGATTAAACAAAATCTGATCAATTTAAGCTGTTATGAGCAGACCCCAGAAGCAGAAAAAACGCAAAAAAGGAGAAAGAGGAGTACCTTCCTTGGGTACCAATTCTGAGGAGTGCAACCTTAGTGTGTTGTTGCTCAAGGCAAGGGCAAGAAGAAAGGCGCTGGTGCAACATTTGGAGAAAGGTGAAGTTTTGAGAGATGGGAACGCCAACGCAGAGCTGAAAGCTGAGGAGGAAAGAGTCTCCATTTCACTCACTCACTCACGCACAGCAAGCAACAACACTAACTACTCTAACGTTGATAACAGTACCATATGACCTCCTACTTCCTAGAGAGACGATATGGTCCGACCCTACCCATTTGACCATTTCGGGCTTTCGCTTAAATAGTTTATATCTATATAAAATATCTTAGGTTTGACATGATACGTCAGTTTTGTGAAGGTTTAAATTATAAATCTAATTTAATTTATATTTAAAAAATGAAAGTCTTAATCTATGTCTTTTAGTCTGGTTAAGTATATTAAATATTCAATAATTAAAATAATATTATTTTATTATTAAATTATCATAATAATAAATTTATTTAAAATAAATAATATAACGTAGACGGGTTTGTAGGTTTATAGGTCCGACATGTAAAAAAAAGCATACGGCCTATTTTTTAAATAGATTTTTTTAAAAACCTAGGCTTGCTCAATTTAACTATACGTAAGGGTGTTAATGGGCCGAGTCGATGTGAACTTTGATCTTAAAAGGTTAAGCATGTGTTTAAATATGTCAGTTTGACCAAGCCCGTTACCTATTATGAATATAATTACCGGCATGTGACCTGGCTTATTTACAAAAATTAAAAGCCTAGTTTAGCCTATTAGTCTGTTTTAAAAAAATAAAACAATAAAAATTTATCCCAACATACTATACAATCAACAACACTAGTAATTTCATAAATATTCATAAAATTAATGTATATCCAAACAATATAATATAGAACAAAATCATTCAAAAAGTCTGTTTAACCAACTAAATGGTAAAATAGATTGAGAAAAAAGAAAGGGCTATTACAAGTAGTATAGAAATTATAAAATAAAAATAAAAATTAATATACTAAGTCAACCTGAGAGGCTCTAAGGTCGAGCTTTTGAATTGGAGTCTGAGACCTTTTTACTAAACGAGCTTTTATCCAAGTCTGGTTCCTACAACCAATTTTAGACATGTAAGCTCAGATCTTCACGAACCGAGCCAAAGGCTCCTGGTTCATTTAGCACCCCTAACTATATGTAAACGACCAAAGTTGACCTAATCTAAACTATATCGTAGACTATGTAGATCTACCTAACACATTTATATCGCTAGACATCATCTTATGTGTCTCGTGCAATAAATTTTGAGTAGTTTAGTAAACATTTCACCCACTTCAATTACAAGTAAATTGTATTTTTTTGAGTTTTTTATTCCCAACCGACATATGTAAAAATTATTGAAATAGGTTTTGTCTCTATCAATAAAAAACAAAAACAAAAATTATACACACGTCAAGATAAGGGAGTGCAAGTACTCCATACTCATTACTCAATACATCCTTATTATAATTAGGGGGGAAATAACACATTTAATTTTATTTTATTTTTTTCTATACTTATTTATGATCATTGACATTTCAAATTATTTTATTTTTATTTTTACATGTACCACTGCAGGTATGTTCTTATTTTTTAATGTCATGTGAGTTTAAAAAATCTTAAACATATCATTTCCAGTTTTTTTAGTATCAAATTCAAGTGACTTTTCTTTGTTTTTTGCGTGAACTAACTATATTAAAAAAATCGTACATGAAGATATAAATAAGGGCATTTTTTTGGTGAAATATAAACAAGGGTTTTATTATGACATATAACAATTAATGCACATTTTAAAGGAAAAAACATTGATGAATAATTTACAATATTTCTCAAATAAGATAGAATTAATTTCTGTTTGATATTTTAAATATATGCACGACATTACCTTAATTCTCTGCTTATAAATACAATAAAGTAGTCATTTTATTGTTTAATGTCACAATTTTATCACCATTAATTAAAATTAATGATTGAAATAACATCACATTAAATTGACAAACGATATATCAATCTAATGTAGTGTACACTTATAGAGTGTGTTTGAGAGTTTCAAGGAAGGCGAAGGAAAGGGAAGGGGGAGGAAAATGAAAGGTATAATTATAATAAATATTATAAGGGAGGAAAATGAAAAGATAATGATATTTTTTTATAATTTTACTCTTTCTTAAAAAATTAATATA
Source organism: Gastrolobium bilobum (assembly GCF_033153095.1). Lineage (NCBI taxonomy): Eukaryota > Viridiplantae > Streptophyta > Magnoliopsida > Fabales > Fabaceae > Gastrolobium > Gastrolobium bilobum. Next base: position 24,506 of record NW_026897048.1, on the reverse strand, counting down.
ATTATTATATTTTATAAATTAAATTTTAAAAAATTTTAAAAATTATTTATGTAATTCTCACGTTTAAAAAATAATTCTTCCTTCCCTCTAAAATTTTTAAAGAGAGAAAACAATTTTTCACAGGGAGAATTATTTTTTAAATATGAAAATTACATAAATAATTATTTCCCTCAGCTTATCAGCTATTAAACAATAGCCACAAACAAAAAATATGAATTTAACTCCCCAAAAGTCCCAAACTCAGATTAATTACAGACAATTATTTCTACCCGGAATTAAAACAAACAAAAAAACATAACTTTTTCTCTAGCTTTCTCAGCTACCAAATAGATTCCAAAAAAAAAAAAAAAAAAACTAATAGACTTGCGATAATAGCGTCGGCGATTTTCATGGTGGCCTTGGTCTCTTCTCAAATCTTCTGCATGCAGCAACCTTCCTTCGCGATGACCTTCTCAATCTGCTGCGACGGCATGGCAATTTTGTTGTTATATTACAACAAAATGTACATAATAGTCCAGTAAAAATGGTTTTTGCATGAAATGGAGAGATAAAGAAAGAAAGAGAGTTAGTTGTTTTTGATTTGAATGAGAGAAGATCAGAAAAATTGAGAAAGAGAATGAATACATAAGTAATTTATTATATTTTTTCTCAATTTAAACAGTTGCCACAAACAAAAAACATGAATTTAACTCCCCAAAAGTCCCAAACCTAGATTAAATACAGATTATTATTTCTACCTGAAATTAAAACAAAACAAAAAAATCCTAATTTTTCTCCAGCTTTCTCATTTACCAAATAGATTCCAAAAAAAAAAATTAATAGACTTTTGGCATTAGCGTCGGCGATTTTGATGGCGGCCTTGGTCTCTTCTCGAATCTTTTATATGCGACAACCTTTCTTCTGTAACATTCTGAGGGCTAGCAAGAGAGGGAGTGATCGCCGGTATAAAAGAGGCATGGACACTGAGCGGCTCGTGTCAAATCTTGCAGCTAGGAGGTATATGAATGAATCAAATCAACACACTCAAAAGAGAGGAATTCCAAAGACTGTGTTGATATGAGACTGTATACTTGAGGATAACTTATAAGAATTAATTTGTATTACCTATACTAATAAGATGCATCGACTTTTCGATAGTCCATAACTTAAGAACTCCGTAGTTAAACGTGCTTAACTTAGAGCAATTTTGGAATTGATGATTTCCTAGGAAATTTTTCCAGGAAGTGAGAGGAAAGAGCAAACGAGAGAGAGAGAGAGAAAATGAGTGGTTCATATTATTCAATCTATCAGAAACAGTACACGCATGTCCTTTATAGAGCTCCTGAGTTTGTTACAAAATGTTACACGTCATCTATTCAGTTCACTAAACTGATATATTGACTATTTACACAAATGACCCTGAGTACAGCTGTGACAATAAGCACAGCTGTCCAATTTACAATATAACTACTCTAATATGCCCCCTCAAACTCAGGGTGGATGGAGATAACTGTGAGAATCGACCACACTGAGTTTGTCTCTTAATAGAGCAAACCATGAGGCAGATAAGCTCTTGGTGAGTGTGTCAGCAACTTGATCAAGGGCTGGAATGTGGCAGACTTGTATTGTCTTAGCAAGAACACGTTCTCTGACAAAGAAAATGTCTAGTTCCATATGCTTGGTCCTGGCATGAAGAACAAGGTTATGGGACAGAGATACAGTGCTCAAGTTATCACAAAGAATCAGAGGTGTACTAAACTGAACTTGAAGCTCATGAAGAAGAGATTTAAGCCATAAAAATTCTGCAGTGGCTAGAGCAAGGCTGCGATACTCAGCTTCAGTGCTAGATCTAGCTATAAGATTTTGTTTCTTAGACCACCAAGAAACTAAATTGGATCCAAAAAAGACACAAGCTCCTGAAGTGGACCGTCGATCATCAGGATCACTAGCCCAATCTGCATCACAAAATGTTGTGACAGAGAACAAATGGTTAGGATTGCAGGGCTGCAGCAGCATACCATGGTGTAATGTACCATCCAAATAACCCGAAATTCTCTTGACAGCAGCCCAATGTTCTTCGAGGGGCTGAGACATGAATTGGCAAGTTTTATTCACTGAGTAGCTGATTTCAGGTCTAGTGAGAGTGTCATATTGTAAACCCCCCCCCACAATAGATCGATAGAAGGAAGGATCTGAGTAATAATTAGACCTATACTTAGAGAGCTTGCAGCCAGATTGAAGAGGAGTGGAGATTCCTTTTGCATCTGCCATGTGAGCTTTGTTAAGTAACTCTTTTATGTATTTTGATTGAGAGAGAATTAATGCTCCAGAAGGTGCTTTCTTCACTTCAATGCCAAGGAAGAAATTAAGCTCTCCAAGATCTTTAAGAGCAAAGGTAGAATGTAGTTGTTGAATCAGGGACTAGATGTAGAATGAATCACAACCAGTGATGATTATATCATCTACATAAACCAATAGGAAAACACATTGAGTTGCTTTCTTGTAGATAAACAGTGAGGGATCACACTCACTAGCAATAAACCCAAGATGAAGTAAAGAGGCTTTCAATTTATCAAACCAAGCTCGTGGTGCCTGTTTTAGGTCATAAAGAGCCTTGTGCAACCTGCGAGATTTATTAGAAGATTCAAAACCAGGGGGCTGTTGCATGTAAACTTCCTCTTCAAGAGTGTCATTGAGGAAGGCACTGTTAACATCTAGCTGTCTTAATGACCAACCAAAAGTAATGGCAATAGTGAGAATAGTACGGATTGTGATAGGCTTCACAACTGGAGAGAAGGTCTATGTGTAATCGAAACCAGCTTGTTGGTGGATTCCTTTTGCCACCAATCTAGCCTTATATCTATTTACAGAGCCATCTGGGTTTTCTTTGACTCGAAAGACCCACTTGCAACCAATGGTTGTCCTGTTAGGAGGAAGAGGAACTAAAGACCAAGTGGAGTTGACCTGAAATGCATCAATTTAAGTTTGCATAGCAGAGAACCAGTTGGGGTTGGCCTTGGCCAAGGCTTGTTTGACTGTGCTAGACTCAAGAAAGGTGGAAATAATTTGAGGCATGCAGGCTGTTTTGGAACGAGTGATGATGGCGTGAGTGGGTGAGTTGTTAAGGGGACCAAAGGGAATATATTCTAAACCAGAACTAGGAGGAGAAGAAGATGAAGAAGTGGGACTAAAAGAAATAGGAACAGGAGAACCTGAATTTGGGGAAGCAGCAGGTGAAACTGACTGAGAAGCACAACTGTTGCTGTTCCTGGATTGTGATGTGTCTGGAGATGAAGCTGGACTTGGACACGATGAGGATGATGCTGGTTGGTCTGGGATGTATGCTGGTGTTGAGGAGTTGCTGCTGGATGCTTGGGAACTTGGATTATTATCACACGGTAGTGATGATGAATGTGCAGTAGAATCAAACTTGGTTGGTGATGTCAATAAAGGAATTATATTGGAGACAGATGGAGAGGAGTCATTTGAAGGAATGGTGGAAGGCAAATTGAACCAAAGGGGGTAGGGAAATTTTGTTTCATTGAAAAGTACATCTTTAGAGATAAAGAGTCTCCCAGATGAATTGAGACATTTATAGCCTTTATGAGTGGGAGAATAGCCAAGGAAAATGCATTCACTACTTCTAAACTCTAATTTGTGACTGTTGTATGAGTTATGAGTGTAATTGCTATGATTAAGCAATTTTGTTAATGATATAATTATACTAATTCTAATGTTATAAGATTACTGATACTATAAGATTACAAATTTTCAATAATTATATAATTACAGCTAAATTAACTCCTGATGCTATGAAATTACATATCTTCAATAACTCACACCAAGACAAGAACTCATAATTCCTATTCCCCTGATCCACGTTGATAAAAATCAAGAATATTGACTGGCCAAAACATAATCTTCTGGTCAATAAAATTCCTAATCATACTTTGACTGCCAATTTTATTTGCCCAAAAACTGAAATAATATGCCCGAGTTATATGCTTCTTTGCACCGAGATCAGTCCAAAAACGAAGGATTCTTTTTGTTTTTTTTTCTTCGTTCAAATATTAGGCCCTGTATTTTTTTGATACAATGCCGTGCATTTATTGTAAAGTCAAACTAGACAAAGATGAGAACAGTGACCAAAGTATCATTGGCAAATTTTTTACCTAAATATTATGTGAATGGTATTTTTTGACATATTGACACGAGTCAAAATTTATTATCACTAATAACGAACTTCGTCGTTAATAATTCCGTGACACTTCGTGTGCCACATAGCGTACTAAATTTGCTATCATTAATAACGAATTTGGTTCAGTCAATTTTTTTTATAAAAATATAATAAGTGTCATAAAATTATTGATAAGAAAATTCATTATCCATGATAACAAATTTCGATACGAATGATAAAAAATACTGTTTTCGTAATATTTAAATAAATTTTTTGCCAAACATTGATATTTGGTCGATGTTTCCAAAGATGGGTTGTTAGAAAATTTTGCTTTTATAAGCAAGCACATATCACACAGACAATTCGATTTCAATGGTTATTAATTATTACGTTAAGAGTGATGGGACAACCAAGCAGAAAGTTTCACATCAATGGTTGAACAAATCTTTGTACTGTGATTTATTTTGCGGGTATAGTTTCCTTGAAAGGAAGAGGGTCGACATCATCATGACCATTAAGAATATGATGACGTTGCTGGTCTAGATTCCTGAAAATCATGTGCCTCCACATCTCCTATGATTCCAAAGCTTTTATAAAAATTTGCAAGCTATGGCCAGCCAAATGGCCATCACACTTTTTTGTTCGATAGAAATAAAGGGTAAGAGTGTAAAAACTGAATAAATCTTTAGTGAATGATTCAGTGGATCTATTCGTACTGAGTTCAGTGCATATCATACACTAAAAATTTATTTGTAAAAACTGATTGTGCGTGCATGCACTTGAAGACAAGGAGTTAAAGGGACAGGGGTCACGTCATCATCCTTTGGTTTATACTTTGTAGTTATATATAGTTGCAAAAACCATGAGTTACAAGCAGATTTAGGTTCAGCGGCCACAGAGAAAGAAGAGAAAGTGCGGTGCTTGGAGGCCAAAGTAAAAAGGTGCGACTAGTTTAATCCTCTGCTTCTTGGTTAGCTTTTACTGCTTCATTCTTTTTCTTTGTTACTGATTCACCCTAGCACCTATCTTCCTCTTAAAACCAAAATGGTTGTCCAAAATCTCAAATTCTCTATTTGTTTTTTAATTATTGTCTTTTCATCAATCCTTTTGGATTCCTGTTTTCTGTTGGTAGTAGTGAGTGAATAATGGAAAAAATTTAAATAAATAGGCAATGAGGGTTGTGCGCAGTAGATTAAGAATTAGATTCATGTCCCTTAAAGGCGTGAGTTTGAATCTAGCTAGCTGATGTGAAGATTTTAGACCCTTTATGCGCATAATAGATCGATCAACAAAAATTTAGACAGAACTCTCACTGATGCATGTTTTATCACTATTCCTTTTTCTGGTGATTTGTTCCCTTGAAATTCTAGTTTTATTATGTGTCCTTGCGTTTTTCTTGAGACTCAGTTTAGGTTGGACTCCGAGAGAAGACAAAGTTGAATAAAGTCTAAGGGAAGTTACACATGTCTCTATCTACACTTTAAGTGTCGACACATCATTTGTTTTATATATTCTACAAACTTCTCTTGTTGCCATGTGTTTAGCATTAGTCTTTGACTAGAGATGACATGGAGCCAACAGGGGTTTGAAGTTTGAACTTTTACTGTTTTTGATGATAGAACAATGCCAACTCATATAGACATCGAAATGTTCTAATGTGCAGAAGCAGGGAAACAATGGAAGGTCAAAGCTCAAATAGTACAGCTACAGGTATTATTATTATTATTATTTTTCAAATATTCACTATACTTGATAAATTTCTTTTAAAATATATTTTCATATATTGAGCTGTTGTATTTGTTTATCTATTAAAATATATTTTCTTGTGTGTGAAAAAAAAATTCTGAGTGGCCCAGTATTATTTCGGATATGCACAATGCAAATCAAACCTCTGACCTTGATACTCTGTCTATATATATAAAAATCACTCCCCGTTAAATCCGGTTAACGAGTGTGGGGTGGAGAAAATCATTGTACGCAGCCTTATCCTTGCATAATTGCAAAGAGTCTGTTTTCTGGATTCAAACCCATGACCTTTCAGTCATGAAGGAACAGTTTTACCACTGTTCCGGTTCGCCCCCTTTCTTCTGTCTATATATATAAAATTAGGGAGATTATTTTCTTATTGGAGATTGCTTTCTCATGTTGTGAGGTATCGAAATTCGTGCTATCTTTTTTTATTATTTATTTATTTACATGTAGTGGAACCTATCACTTGTTGTGTCTATAGCAGGAGATTGCTTTCTCATGTTGTGAGGTATCGAAATTGTGTTATATTCTTTTTATTATTTATTTTTTTAACAAGTGGTGAGACCTATCACTTGTTGTGTTTATAGCATGAGAAGTGTTATCTCATGTGAGAAGAGAAAATAGAAGGCTTTTTGACCCTTATGACCCTTAATTAATAACTAATTACCAAATTGCCCTTCATTCAAAACTATTTCGAAAATTTACCCTCCCCAACAAACATAACACCAATCTGCCCCTGTTTGACCGTTGACCACGAAGCCTACCCGGATAATTTTTGAAACTTTTTATCTACCCGAGTATGTAGGGGTGTACCCGGGTAGAGTTCTTGAATCTGGAAAAATGGTTGAATTATTTACCCGGGTATGGAGCAGTGTACCCGGGTAAACATTGACGGTAGGGTTTTAAAATACCCCAGCAGCCCCATTTCGAAAACCCACAAAAGGGGTACCCGAGTAGAGCTGCTGGAGGAGTGTCTTCTTGAGCGATTTCAGGCATAATCTTGCACCAATTCGTCTTGTTTCTGATCATCATTCGCGGCGCTCATGTCAGCCTCAAAATTACCGTCCACGTCAGTGTCTGACGAATCACCTTCTGGAATAGCACTTTCAGGTTCTCCCTCATCTTCGTTGTCCACATAGTCCTCGTCTTCATCCTCATCCAATGCTACCTGAGGAGGTGCAGAAGATCGTACAACTGTATCTTCTTGACCGGTACAGTGTGCAGTAGTGGTTGTATGCACCGGTAAAGATGAAGATTGACCAACATCAACTTCAACATATATCTCAATATATTTTAATACTTTACATTCAACAAACGCATCTGTTACGAACTCCACATCTTCATCATCATTTATATCGTTTCCAATGTAGTATATTGTATCCATATCCACTACAGTCTCTAACATGGCTATCATGCGGTGGATGAAATGTATGCCTTCTGACCCCATTTTTTGAAGAATTCTCTCCTTCAGTTCATTGCATGTAGTGCCCACTTTGATTTTCATCGTTTTTGTTTTTCCTTCAAATCGGACACCGTTTGGACCTTCAAAATGCCTCCCATTGTAGTAAATAACTATAGGAACCATGTTTGGACTTGAACTCATCTTTCATACAAAAATTAGATCTAGGTTTTGGGTTTGGAGGTTGGTTCGGATTTTTGAGCACAAAATGGGAGTGTGGAGATGTAATCTCAATGTCCCACCAAGATTCAGCTTTCTGAAATGATGAGATGAAATATGTGTGATGTTTCGGATTAGAGAGGGTAAGAGAGAGAGATTTGGGGTTTCAAAAACCCTATACCTCGCAACAATGGCCGAAACCCATACATATTGGGGTTTCTGGACGCGATTTACCCGGGTACACTGCTCCATACCCGGGTAAATAATTCAACCATTTTCCCAGATTCAAGAACTCTATCCCGGGTACACTCTACATACTCGGGTAGATAAAAAATTTTCAAAAATTACCCGGGTAGGTAATGGTATACCCGGGTAGACTTCGTGGTCAACGGTCAAACAGGGGCAGATTGGTGTTAAGTTTGTTGGGGAGGGTAAATTTTCGAAATAGTTTTGAATGAAGGGCAATTTGGTAATTAATTATTAATTAAGGGTCATAAGGGTCAAAAAGCCGAAAATAGAAACCCTAAACTTATATATGGAGTCAAATGGAAATACTTATTGCTTAGGTCATTTTATTGGAAATTTAACCAGGAGGGAAAGCATCAGTGTTAGAAGCGCTACAGAAAGAGCATGAGGAGAAAAATTTGAAAATTCAAAAGCTGAAGAGACAGATTGAATTGACAAAGCAGCGGTTGGAAAAGAAAAAGATGGAGTACACAGAGGAGCAAATGGGAGGTTTCAATACTTTAAGCAAGAAATATAACAGTCTCAGAGAGGAATACAATGCAATGCTAGCTGAAAAGTTAAGGGAATCAAAGTAGGGTTTTATTAATGTTATGTAACATAATTTAAGTGTTGTTTCCAACACACATAATAAGAGGGAGAGAGAAAGTGGAATAATGTGTGTGTAGGAAAGTGAGGTTATATTATGTTACATGATAAACATAAAACCCATGAAAGTAACTTCCCCTCTCAAATAAATATGTAAATCTCAAACAATGACCTGTCAATGTAACTTCTCAGTACTTCAACTTCAAGTTATGAATATATCTAATCAAAGTATCGCTTTTCAACTTATTTTTCATGTAGAATTCTTATTGTGATTGTTAAATGGTGAGATAATATCTTAATATATGACTTTATCGTTTAAATATTTTAATTTCTTAATCAATTATACGTAGAAGTCTTTTTTTTTTTTTTTTTTTAAGGGGCAAAGCCCCAAACAGAGAACAACAGAAAAAAGCAGAAAAAAAGAAAAAACCAGTAACAGAAACAGAATGGACTAGGCAGGAGCATAAGGTGAACACATGAAACCTGTATGGTATGGGTGATATGAATTTAATTGCATAAGATGAATAAAATATTTGAAAATCACATTAAGTTGATTTTTTTCTTTCGAAAAATACATTAATACGAGTGTTTAACCATAAATAAGGGTAAAGTTCAAATATATTAAAGATGTTTTGATGTACCCAGAGTTGACGTAGATGCAATAAGGACACCAAAGTGAGTATCTCCTGGACTCGGAATTGATTGAAATTTGACATGTTTCAAAGGCTAATATTTAGAAAGTAATTCGAGTTTTTTTTTTAATTTTTTAATTATTAGGTTAATTTATTTTAACTATTTGTTAATTTTAGGATTTTTAATACTAATTGATTTGTAATCGGTTGATTTTTTATTTTAGAGTAATATCCTTCTTCTTCTTTTTCTAAGAGCGTTAAATCCTGATTGAATTGTAATAACTTATCATTTTCTTTTAATTATTTGACATCATATACAAGGTGTTATTATATGTTCCTTTGTGGAAGATATTTTGTAAACCCTAATTAAGAATAAATAAGTTCTCTTTTTAAAATCCAAATATTCTATTTAGCTTCAGTTATATTCTAAAATCCAAATTCTCTTTTTACTACTTATCTATCCCGCAAGAGCTTGTTTTTGGTGGACTTGAGCTTGTACTTCCTTTTCAAAAATAGGAGAAAAAAATTGGGAGGGAATTTAGAAAAAAAAATAGAGATATAAATAGAAGAAAATATTTTTTTTTTTAGTAAAGGATCACCAAAGCTGCTCATTTGTCATCCGTTTTACTTTAAGGTGTGTTTGGTAGGAGGTGAAATTTTTTTTTCTAGAAAAATAGGGTAGAGAAAATTATTTGCCTATGTTTGGTAGGAGGTGAAGTAAAAATATGACTGAGAAATTTTTTTTCTCATCATTTGTTTTTCTATGTAAAATGGTTGGAAAAGATTACTATTGAAAGGGTGGAAGTGTTTTTGTCCATGTAGTGGAAAAATTAACACAACATCATTAAAATTAACTCAACATTTCTGAAAAAAATATGATCTACCAAACACTTTTTAGTAACTTACCAAGAAAAAAAAATTTCTCATTATATTTCTGGAAATTATTTTTTCTCGGTAAAAAATATTTATCCTCTTCCAAACGTCCCCTTAAGATCACTTATCCAATTAACCGCAAAAAAAAAAATCATGCTTTTGTAGAAGTTGCACATTCTTTTATAATTTTGCTTAATTAAAAATGGGTTTTATAAGAGTTATGTTGTAGAAAAATTGATTGTGTCATGTTAATGAGATTCGTTTTTCGTGCCTTAGTTTTTTTTTTTTTTTTTTTTTGCTTCAAAAAATGCAGAGCCCATAAAATATTATGTGTGTAGAAAATTTTACCAAGTCATGTTAAACGACAAATAAAAACCCCATTAAAAATACATCATGTTAGAATCATAATTTAAAAGGAGGCATGGCGAAAGGTGGAATAGTAATAAATAGTGTAATTGAGGCAATATTATAAATGGGAAAAATTAGTATTATGTAACATGATATAAATTTTTTTACCTATTGATCCATTGGTTTTCACACCAACATTTTTTATTTTTATTACATGTATGGGACCCACATACATTTTTGTTTAAGTAAAAAAAATTGTTTAGATTATGTTACAAGATGGTAATTTTACCCATTATAAATTTATTGGTGATTAGTGATTACTTCAATTGGATGGGAAGCACGCGCGAAATAGTAAATTACACATGATTCTATTTGTTGCTTACATTTCACTGGTAGTTTTAAAATAAATAAAATTTTAAAATATAAAGCTAAATAACAATATTTAAAACATTTTTAAATCTCTGAATTTCTTTAATTAAATAAGTATGAATTGAAGTTTCAGAAAATTCAGCCAATAATAAATTCAGCATCTACTTCTTTTCTCATGAATCTGGTATGTATTTATTTAAGTGAAAAATATTTCCACTCACATAAAAATAAGTGTGTCTCATTATAAAGAGAAAAAGTAAAAATAAAAAATCAATGGAACCCACAATTTTTTATAAAAATATGGCACATAAATGTTTTCTACGGTAAAATTAGAAATGCTTTATCCTTTTTTAAACAAGGGGAATGCATCGGTCCTTTAACAGGAAAAGCAAGACAATTCCTGATACATTGGAAATTGTTCTTGCATTCTTTTTAATTTTTTTTTATAATGGAGCCCACCAAAATTTATTAGTACAGGAAAAAAAATTTATTGTCCTGTTGAAGAACACAAATATTTCCCTTTAAACAATGAAAAGAAAACACATAAGTAAACTGTGATCTTCAGTACATGTATAATGTAATTTACGATATAAATAAGCTTTGACTAGAAACATCAAGAAAATGTTACATCAAAACCGAAACATGGGCACACATGGCACACTTATTCAAAGTAAATAAAATTTAGGTTCTTATACTTGTCAGTTTTTCAATTGAAATTGACTTGGTATTTAGCAGCTTTGTCAGGACTGAATAGACCAAAATGTCGCTCAGTTTCCGCACCGGGCTTCTTGTTTTCATCAAACATGGCAAACAAGTAAGTCTCTATAGGCCCACCAGGCCTCTTCGGAGTCCCGCTCCCACCCTTGGCGTGATTAATCAAATTAGCATAGTAAGTGGCTGCATTTTCATTCGTGGCTCCATCTCCACCTTCAGATGGCCACCCACTCTCAGATACAACAATCTCCAAATTGGATGCTCCTACTTTCTCAAGAGCAGCATATATTGAATCCAACATAGCATCAAAGAGGTTTTGGTACCCAACATCATTGTCTCCTTGTTGGGTAAAAAGAGCATAGGCAAGACTAATGCTTTGTTGATTATTAGCATAAGCGAAGTAAGGGTAAACATTGGCAAGAAGTGGTGCCCCATTGTTCACTAGGAAACTTATAATGGGCTTTATATATGGGCTTGCATTGTCACTAAAAATGCCATCATTGGGTGGGTATGATTTATCAATTAGACTAGAGTCTATTGCTGTTGAGACTTTGATTTGGCCTTGTAAATTGGATGATGAAATTGCATTTTGAATGTTCTGCATGGCAGGTAGAATATACTGAGCCTCATTGTCACCAGGGTGGATTTCATTTCCAACAGCAATGTACTTGAATTTGACATCTTGTGAATAGGGTGTCACATATTTATTGACCCAATCTGTGGCAACATTGGCATCTGTAAGAGATTGAAGTGTTTCCTTAGCCACATCAAGGATCAACTCTATGTTTGAACCTCTAAGGGCTTTGAGTGCATCTTCATCTGGGTAGTATATCCGCATTCTACCAATTCCATTTGTTTTATATAAATCCACAACTTCTTGCCTTGATGGTAGATTACCACCGTTTACTCCATAGCAAACTCCTATGGCTTGTGCAGCTGCATAATTTTGAACTAATTATAGTAAGTTATTCTGAGAGGATATAAAAGACTATGACTATTTGGAAAAATTACGAGACAATTTGGCATGCCATTAGCCCAGAATTGTAAAGAACTTTGGGATACACCACCTCAAAAGCTAATTCAAAGGGTAGGAGTGCTCAAGGCCATGTAAAAGAACTTTGAGATACACCACTCCAAGAGCTAGCTCAAAGGGTGAGAGTGTATAAAGCCTTATAAACTCCACATTAATTGCTCATACAATTAATGTGAAACTATATATCTCAACAAGAATAATAAGACGAAATTGCAATCGAAATTTTGGGTTACAAGTTTCCACAGTAAAATTTTAAAGGAAATTCTAAAATTTTGGCAATTTTTATTTTGCAAATTGTTGTGTTCCTTTAATAAGAAATATTTTTGGGTTACGATATTGACTAAATCAAAAACACTTTAAATATAAAACAATTATATAGCACAAACATTTATAATGAAAAATGTTAGGGGATCAAAATGTTAGGAGAAACTTATATTTATAAATTTTTGTTTATAAATTCTTACAAATTATACTGTGTAGTACATTCTAGCATACAATGTATTACCCCTAATACATAGTGTCGTTTGTAAATTTTTTTTTTTATAAATATAATCATTCTTATATACATACAAGAAAAAAAGTATTTTAATTATGGGAAAAAAGTTTTCGATGTTACTTTAGACAACTTTGTCTAATGTTCATCGAAACGACGTCATTTTGGGGTTGAAAAATTAAAAAATTCGAATGATAAAGACTATTATAACCCTGAAATAAATTAAAATTACAAAAAGACCATGATTTTCGTCCCAAAACGACGTCGTTTCGATGAATATTAGATAAAGTTATCTAAAGTAACTTTAGAAAAAAATCAAACCCTTTTATTATTCACACCTACTCAATTTTTTATTTTATTTTGAAGACACTCTAATGCGATTTAAATCCTATACAAATGTATAAAAAACAATATAGTTGTTGTAATCTCATATTGACCCAGATTCTCAAGGTAGCCATATAATAACATTGATTAAATAATGAATACCAGTGGAAATAATTTAAAATATACATACATATTATATAATACAATAAGTTACACAAATATTTAGTCAAGATTTCTTCGGTTATTAGTGGTTTAGTGGTAACATTTCCCCCACTGGCGACAATATGGATCTGTCATTGGTGAATGAAGTTTTACACCTAAATAAGTGTAAACTCGTTTTTTTTATAAAGACATTGAATGAAATGCAAGTACAATGAGTAAAGCAAAATGTAAAATTAGAATATACGAAAATGTCTCAGATAAATAAATGTTCTAAAAATAATATTCTATTGATCTCCTAGTGTGCAGTGCACCTATATGATTTAGTATAAATAATCAAATGAATACAAGTTCGATTCAGTAGAATTGAACTTCACTTAGTAGTATAAAGAAAAGGAACAAAAAAACCATGCAGGTGTGTTACAGTGTTAGTGTTAGAGAAGGAAAGAGCCATATAGACCTGTAAATTCTGGTCCAATGGACGATAGTACTAATATTCCAACAAGCAGAAGCAGCGATATGGCAGACATTGCAGTGTTGCTTTTGAAGAATATATTGATTGATTATTGGATTATACCAAAATGTTAACCAAATCTTATTCTTATTAACACACAACGTTGATATCTTTCCAATGGCGCCTAACCGATATTTATATGCACAAAGAAGGCCAATATTTTGCATGGTATGGTATAAACCCAATAACAAAGACTTTGAACCCCGTCAATCACTCATTAGAAGTTCATGAATTTGTTTTGAATTCCAACCATTTTTCCGGTGAAAAACGTGTACAAATTAAATTCATTGATTCATGGCCACATACAAACAAAAATATTATTAATTGGTGAGACCATTCTGCATACTAGTCAGCCTAACGTGACAGAAGCGTTCAAAGTCTGGTGTTGTTTTCTTCTCGAAAGTCTATGCAACTAATATAATTATATAACTCTATATGGATTCATACAATTTCGCAAGAGGTCGGAACTTGGAGGTTTTTAAGTTCTAACCCACTTGTTTGGGATTTTGCTAATTCTGAATATTTTACAAAAACCCTTCAATATTGCAAAGAACCATTTAAATTTAAAATTTTAGGTTGTTACGTGAGCTTATACAAATAGTTTTTATATTGTATTTTTGTAACACGTTTCTCGTGTAAGACCACATTGAATCAAAGTCGTTTTTATTTAATTGTAAATGTTGTAACACTATGAAAAGAATCATATTAAAATACATGCATCCACCGGTCAATTATCATCTATTTTAATATTTTTTTAAAAAGATAATAGTGACGGCTAGAAGAAACCATTTTACAGAAACTAGTACCTACGGAGTTTTTTTTTTTTGTTTTTTGTTGGAAATATTTCATTGGTTTATCGTTTCACAATTAATCCGATTCAGGACGGGTTCATAATTAAGGTTTTAAACCCCTTCCAAAAATGATACTGAATAGGATCGAATACATGCTCTCATTCTCACCTGCTAAGCTCTCATACGCCAATTGAGCTGCAACCATTTGATACCTGTGGAGTTTTCTGTAAAATGTTCATGCAGCCCAGACCAGGGTAATGAAATGATGCAAAAATACAACGAGAAACCATGGCTGATTAATTAACGATATAATTTTAATACCAGACTTGCATTTTTATAAAAATTAAAATAAAATATTTTTATTTCTTTGTATAACCCGTTTCCCACAAAAAATTATATTCATTTAAACTCACTTTGAACGGGTGATGAATCAAGTAACAGTGACTATTTTGTCACGCTTCATCAAATTATTTATCAGACTGCCACGCCACAGTGTAGCGAAATATGCCATGTCAGGCTGCCAGCAGTAATGACACATGTCAAGCATGCAGCAATACAAGCATAATTCGTTACACAGTGTAGCGAATTACTGTCAACTTGACAAGTGTCATTCTTGCTGACTATAACATGGCCACAGTGTAGCGAAATATGTCATGTCAGGCTGCCAGCAGTAATGACACATGTCAAGCATGCAGCAATACAAGCATAATTCGTTACACAGTGTAGCGAATTACTGTCAACTTGACAAGTGTCATTCTTGCTGACTATAACATGCTGCCAGCAGTTCGCTACACAGTGTAGCGAATTATATTCCTGTCCTATGAATCAACCAGTTATATTCCTTAAAATTATATTCATTTAAACTCACAAAAATTTATATTCATCACGGTTCACAAATTATTTCCAATGTTGTAACTGGGATTTGAACTTGTGTCACGAGGTTGGCAAACATAATCACTTACCATTAAGCTACATTTTTTTTTGGATACGAGCACGAGGCTATATTTAGTTACTATTAGGCTACATTTTTTTTTTGGTATAAGCACTAGGCTACATTTAGTTGTTAGTTAATATGCACCATTTAATATATTTATCATATAATTTAATAGAATTATTTCAAAAGTTGCACCTAGTGGGATTGAGCCTTGATCATGGAGATAAAAAGCATAATACTTATTACTAGACTACATGCATTAGGTTGTTACTTAGCATGCACCATTTAAAATATTTATTATATAATTGAGTATAAAATATAAATTTATATACATACTCGGGGTTATGCGGTTAAACCAGTGAGACCCAGTGACCCGGTATCCCAACTGAGTCAATGATCGGTTCAGGTTTAATAATATTGGTCTCATCTATATTTTTCTCTCCTCTTGTTTATGGATCCCACCTGTGATTTTTTTTCTGCTACAGGAGATAATTCTTCTACTATAATAGGAGGAATTGATTTTAGATAAATTTTATGTATGATTTAATGTTTCTCACTTAACTAGAGATAAAATTATTCCATGTGATCTCAAAACAATTTGTTTTGGGTTGGAAAAATGAGAAAGATTATACTTACAACCCATTTTTATTTACAATCTCTTACAATTATATATTAACCGTTGATTTTCACCAATCAACGATTATCATTTATTGTGAATTAATAATTAATTATTGAGTTTGATTTAAGAAAATAATAACCGTTAATTGGCAAAAATTAACGGTTAAATATAGTTGTAAATGAAAATAGGTTGTAAGTATAACCTTTCTCTGGGAAAATATACATTTATTTTATTTTATTTTATTTTGTATTATGTTAATCTTTATCTTGATAAAAAAAATTTCCTTGACCTAAAATAAAATTTTTATATTCAAATGAGATAATCTAATTTTCATTAATAGCAGAAATATTAAATCCATTATATATATATATATATATATAAAAATAAATAAAGGAAGGGAAATATTAACTTCATGTGATAGGAGACAATAAGTCTTTCTTACACACTTTTTTTTTTTTTTATAAACAAAAGGGGATTAGACCCCAGCAAGCAAAAACGAAACAAACTAACAAGGAAGAGTAACTAGATGTTCTCTCCCTACCGACGCAAGGTTCGCCATAAATAACAGAAAAATTCCACTTGGAGGTTCCTCAAAGAAAATCTGATCAACCTGCTCCGCTGAGTTTAACAAATAATTTGCCAGCCAATCTGCTCACATATTCCCTTCCCTAAAAGTATGTTGAATTTGAACTTCCCATTCCTTTCCAATCCACGTTCGTATACGAGATAGCAAGTGCTCCTCACGAACTGTTGAACCTTGTTTGGTGAGCCCAGTGATTGCCGTAAGCGAATCACTTTCCAGAATGACCCTTTTATAGCCAGCATCCTCAAGGCCATGAAGTATACCCCAAAGTTTCGACTTAAAAGCTGAGCAAAAACCCAGTCTAAAAGAGAAATCTATTAACCAATTACCTTGTGAATTCCTTATCACCCCCTACCCCCGCGCATGCAGCCAAACCCGAATTATCACGAGTTGCTTCATCCGTGTTTATTTTTACAAAACCTTCTAATTAAGGGAATTGCCAGCAAATATTTAAATCACCATATCCAATTTTCTTGCTATAACTACCCGCTTCAATATAACTAACCTCTATATCCTGCACCAACTTTCTGATTATTTCAATCTAGAACTCCAAAGGAGGATTTTCTTGATCATGGTTTTGCATATTTCTCCAACACCATATTTTTCGATAGGTTACCAAAAATGTTGTTCGCCACCTCTCATGCACACCGCTTGGAACGTTCACAATGTTGCTGGACAACCATTGTTTAAGGTCTTGATTGAAAAAATCTGCTGTCAAATAAGATGGGATGAGACGATCCCAAATTCTTTTTACATTATTAAAATCTCTCAAAGCATGCACTATTCTTTCATCATTTTCCCTACAACACGGACAGCTACTATCACCTTCATTCCACCTAGCAATTCTACTCTTAGTTAATAATCGATGATGCAACAATTTCCAACCAAAAATTTTCACCTTCTGTGGACCCTCCCAAGACCAAAGACAATTCCACATTTTTCTAGATTCTTCATCCACGTTTCCTTGACCAGCAATACAATTATAAATATCTTTAACAGTGACTGTATTACTGTTAGTAAAACTCCATATCAACCTATCAGGTCCATCTTCATGTTTTGGTGGCAGCATACTCTGAATCTTATTAGAAATTTGGCTTGGAAGCATTCACCGAATCAGCCCCATATCCCAATCTCTAGAGGGGGTGACCATATCAGCCACCCTTAAATTGTCACTACTCAAACTGAACTCACCTACAACCAGCTCCCTCAAAGAACTTTCCATCGGAAGCCATTTATCACACCAAAACCGAATATACCTTCCATTACCCAAATCCCACATCAAGTTTCCTTCCATTACCCATATTTTCCCTTCCATTACCCAAAGTCTTTCTTACAAATGTGAGACCCACTTTATTTTTTTATTCTTTTTTTCTGTACAGCAGAACCTATCTAAGTTTATAAGTACAATACGAGAAACTTTATCTCCTATTACATGAGAAAATATAATACCATAAAAGAAACTTTAAAACGATACCATTGCTTTAATGAAATTTAGGGTCAACGAAGGTCGTCTTTATTTTAAAAATAAACCATTAATTTAGGGAAAAATATTTCTTCAGTCACTGGAGATAAAATTATCTCCAGTGAGCTCAAAACAACGTTGTTTTGGATTATAAAATTAAAAAATTGTAATGATAAAGACTATTATATCCCTGCAATATATTAGAATTACAAAAATATATTAATTTCCGCCCCAAAATAATATCATTTTGGACTCACCAAAAATAACTTATCTCAGAAATCATTTACCCTTCAATTTATTACTTATTTATAAAAAGTCATGTCGAACCCAAATAACGGGGTTATCATAAATGGAAGTTCGGCGAGTTGCACTACCTCGATATGTGCATTCTAGCTTGTTATTGACTACGTTCCAGCGATTTTATTTTTTATTTTTTTAGTAAATTCAAACGATTTTATTTTGCGTGATAATCGGGTCATCCTTGCAATATTTAATATATTTATAAGCTACAAAATATTAAACAGCGATTTTATTGAATCACATGGCCTCAGTTACATTTTCTAAAATAAATTAATTAATAGGTTATTTTGATATTTGGTTGAGTTTTTATTTTTTAATCAATGATTAAATTATTACTCTCTCTCTTTTTACTTAAAGTGATATTTGTTTTGGTGGTATTATTTTATATCTTTGGTTTAAGAGTTTAAAGCTTAGGAAGATATTAAGCCCTACGAAAGTATTTCGTAAAATGGCATATGAATTGAAATAAAAAGAAGAAGCGGAAAACATGTTTCATGTTAGCTTTAATTTTATCAATTGATTTGTCCAAAATTTGTTTTATCAAATGATTAATTTTGTTATTACGAAAAAATAGGAAGTAAACAGTTGCGTTCGTGAACTGTTTTGTAAAAGATGGTTTGAATTAAGCCTGTTAGACCCTTTTTCTTTTAAGTTAAACTAAAGTTATAAAAAGCTTTAAAAATAAAGTTAATTTTCTTCGAAAAAATAAAACTAAAAGTTGTTTGATGATTATATAAAATTTTTAGTTAAAAGTTATTTAAAAGCTATTAATTAAAAAAAAAATTAATTTCAAAAAAAGCTAATACAACTTAAAAAAATCCTTCTAAGAACTTTTGACTTTTGGGTTTTTTAAGGTTCGTTGTTTTTAAAGTTACTTTAGATAACTTTGTCTAATGGTCACCAAAATGACATCATTTTAGAGCTAAAATCATGGTGTATTTATAATTTTAATTTATTTTTTAAGGTTATAATAGTCTTTAGCATTTTAATTTTTTAATTTTTCAACTCTAAAACGACATTGTTTCTATAAATATTTGATAAAATTGTCTAAAGTAACACTAGATACTTTTTTTCCCTTTTTATTATAAAAAAACTCTTTTTATTATAAGAATTTTTGTAAAAACTTATTTGGTCTAATTTCTGCTCATAAAAAAAAAGAAATTAAAAAAACCCTCCCAGACAGTCACTAATAACATTATTCTTTGCTAAAATATGATTCTTTTTATAAATGCAGTTTACTTTTTTGTAAAGGGTTTTTTTTTTTTTTTAGTTTATCAGAATATCTCAATTAATTGGTGAGAGATTAATGTGGCCACATGCTAAATCCGAAACAATTTTCAACAGAATTTCTTTCATACACATAAATCTTGTCAATATTTACATTTATTTTTCTTTGTTCATATCAAATAAAAAAAATCACAAATGTAGAAAATGTTTAAAACTTGGATAATTAATATAAAGTCGAAGATCATAAACCTTTATTAGAAACACATATCAAGTTTGTAGTACATTATTGGTGTAAAAACTAAAACCATATAGGTACGAGGTACCCTTATTTATAATTAAGTGACACACTGAGTTTATAATCAGTAATCACATGTTTCAGTTGAAACTGAGTTGGTACTTAGGTGATTTGTCAGGTCTGAAGAGACCAAAGTGCTTCTCAATTTCTTGACCCTGCTTCAGGTTTTCATCAAACATAGCAAAGAGATAAGTCTCAATGGGTCCATTAGGCCTCATTGGGGTGCCACCCTTGGCGTGATTAATCAGATTCCTATAGTAAGTTCCTGCGTTATCAACAGTGGCTGCAGTTCCACCTTCAGATGGCCAACCACTCTCAGACACAACAACCTTCACATTTGGTGCCCCTACTTTCTCAAGAGCAGCATACACAGAATCCAACAATGCATCAAACAGGTTTTGGTACCCAACCTCGTTTGCTCCTTGTTTCGTAAACAAAGCATAGTCAAGACCAATGCTTTGTTGGTTATAAACATAGGAGAAATAAGGGTACACGTTTGCAAGAAGTGGTGCTCCGTTGCTTGCTAGGAAGCTTATAATAGGCTTTATATATTGACTCGCACTATCGGTGAAAACACCATCTTTTGGAGGGTAAGACTTGCCTAGTAAGGTAGTGTCTATTGCGGTGGAGACCTTGATTTGTCCTTGTAAATTGGCTGAAGAAATTGCTTTCTGAATGTTTTTTATTGCGGGAAGAACAGACCCTGCTGCAGCATCACCTGGGTGAACCTCGTTACCAACTGCAATGTACTTGATTTTGACGTTTGGTGAGTATGCTTTCACATACTTATTGACCCAATCTGTTGCAGCTCGAGCATTAGTAAGATCTTGAAGCTTGTTTTTATCAGAGACACCAAGGATCACCTCTATGTTTGAACCTCTAAGGGCTTGAAGGACTCCTTCATCTGGATCGTACATACGCATTTTGCCAATTCCTTTTGATTTATATAAATCCACCACAGCTTGCTTAGTTGGTAAGTTGTTTCCATTTAATCCATAGCAGACACCCACGGATTGTGCACCTACATGATATATTAATGTTGAACCAAAAGTTAGTGATTCTGAAAGAGATTGAAATTGTTAATCTAGACATATCATATACATATTTATATTATAATTAAAAAAATAACAGGTTGAAGAAATTCATCTGATGCTAATTAAGTTGAAGTTAAAAAGAGACAACAAAGTGGAACATTAAAAGGGATATATGATATATAGTTGAACTTAAAATCAAGAAAGATAGATATATCATTTTTTGTTTGTTTGAGGGGTATCTAACTTGGAGGTTATAGTGTAAATTCTTTCAAGCTCTTAAGGAAAATAATGCAAGAAAAGAGGCAGAAATTCTTATAGCCAAAGGAGAACTTCTATACTTATATAGTTGGTCATTTGTAATATAATTTGGTAGCTCAAGTAATTACGACTTTGGTAAATTAAATTATTTTGAGAGAGAGAGAGAGAGAAATATATAGACCGGTAAATTGTACTCCAGTGGAAGATAATAATCCAATAAGGAGCAATATAGCAGACATGGCGGTGTTGCCTTTTGAGAAGAATGTATACATTGATTATATGGAAGTATAAACTAACTCATGTATATTTTGCTCCACAATTAGTACCTATATATAGGCATAAAGTGTAAGAGAGTTCGCAGGACTTGGATCACTACATGTAAAGACTTCTCTGCCCGTCAATCACTCCATTACAATATACGCCGATTGACTTTGAATTTCATCCAATTTCCCTGCAAAATACGTATATCATCACAATACCGATGGCTTTGAATAAGGAACAACACCTCTGAGAAGTCCATTATGTCATTCAGCCTAACATGACGGAAACGTTCCTATTTTCTAAATTTAGCCCAGAAATCAAATTCAACGTCACTTATTTTTTGTTTCCTTATTTAAGTTAATTTATTAAAATGACTCCCGTCCAAGTCACATGCGTATAACTAAATGATGGTAGATCAGTTAGTATCAGATAATTGAGCAGATGGAGTGAGAGCATATATTCGATTTTGATTTTTTCCAATATCGCTTTTGGAGGATTTAAAGTCTTAATTCCGAGATATGTTTCAAATTAGACTAATCATAAGACGATGAATCGATTGAAATATTAAAAAAAAATAAAAAATAAAAAGAAAGTTACGTGCGTATGTAATAAGCTAATTACCGATGTTGCTTGCAGCCTCCTCTCTCTTATCATTTTTAAAATATCAATACCGGGATGTTAGTGTAGACCGCACCCTATTCCGACTAGATATATCTCTTATGAGTCAGTTTCTTTGATAAGACTCTTATCAAAGAATTTGACTCACCTAAAGCGGTGTCGTAGAGAGAATTTTTTTACTGAAAAAAATAATTTTCAGAAATATGATGAATTTTTTTTTTCGGATAAGTTTTTAAAAGATATTTGATAAGTCAAAATTTTTATGAGAATATTGAGTTGATTTTATTGATGCTGTGTGTTAATTTTTTCATCACATGAGAATTTTTTTTTTACACCCATCATGGTATTTTTCCATAACAATTTTATATGGAAAAGCAAATGGTGAAAAAAAAAATTTCTTAGCTTTAGTTTTACTTCATCTCCTAGGCAAACAATTAAATAAAGTATTTTTTTATACTGTAATGTGACTTGATTTTTAACAAAATCAAATATAGAGTTCACAGGACTAGCCCACACACCAGACTTGTTTCGGCCTGGGTCCATGAGAAATTTATGATTCATTTTGAATTCCATGCATGCTAAGTGTACAATTCCACACATTTATGAGAAGTCAATAGAATATATAGAAGGTCATTCAAATTTTTTTTTAAAATATAATAGTGACACTAATACATGATAGTGACTGGTGAACTTTTAAAACTTAAATACATAGACAATTTTAGAACAGCGACTAAAATGTTATTTTTTGACAAAAAAATTATCTAAATGTCACGTGAACAGTACTTTTTACTAGACTATCACGTAAGCATAATTCGCTACGACTGGTAGCATATTATGTTCGCCAATAATTTTATGACACGTAGCACATTTTCACATGAAAAAGCTGACGTGTCATAATTCACTACCACTGCAGTGGCGGAGCCAGGATTAGAGGGGAGGGGGATGAAAATTAATTTTTTGTCTTGCATAATATCAATATTTTTACCTTTTGACCTCATACCTTTATGGAACTCATTTAGGTAATTTCTTACCAAAATATTAACATTTAACAACATTTCAAAGACTAAAAAGAGTATTGTTGGTCGGGTTCAACAAACATAAAAAATAGTTTAAAGCAATAATTAAAAAAAAAAGTGTCTTAACTAAAACAATGCTTTTAACTACAATTTTTTTTTTTTAAAATAGAAAATGGTAACCAAATTGCCCAAAAAAGTAAATCTTTTAAGTTAGAGCAAACTCATTTTCTCTATATAAAACCACTACACAAAGAGAAACACAATCATACAAATAAAAAGAGAGCAAAAGGGTGGCAAAAAGGCCAAAGCTTTTATTAACCAAAACATAGCATATGAAAATAAAAAAGAAAATGCAGAAAAGGTTATACATAACACACACATTAGGTGAAGTGGAGATAGATTTCAACTTGGATCTCAAATCAGAATACCTAGAAGAAGCACATTTAACAGTAGCAATAGTACCACGTTTAGCCTTTAATTGCTTTAATTTTTTTTTGGGGTGGGGGGAGGGGGCGGCCGCCCACCCTAGCCTCCCCTTGTCTCCGCCCCTGTACCACTGGTAGCAAATTTGATCTGCAATATAACCACGTGTCACGAAATCATTGGCCATGAAATTCGCTACCAGTGATAGCGAATTATGACACGTGGCAGCCTGGTAAAAAATAAGGAAATGGATCCTCTAATGTGGAAAAAAACATGACATGGTCATGCGAGAAGATCACAACCATACAAAGGTAAATCAACGATTATGATTTTGTAACTACCTATTTTAATATATTTTCTCTCTCAATTTATTCCCATTAACTGAAAAAATCCTTTACCCAAAAATATATGAGACCTATATTTTCTTTTTCTTTCTTTTCTTTTCACATGACTTCACATAAACCTCATATATTTTGATGTATATATAGGATATAATTTTATCTCCTATTATATGAGAAATATCAAATTCTTTATTTATTTATTTTTACAAAATAAAGTTTTTTCCTTTCAATTATGATTCCTCTTTTAAAAGTCTATTTTATTATTTTAAATATCCTTTAGTTTTTCCGAAAAAAATTAATTTGAACAATTATAAACTATCATGTGTATTAATGAACATCTAAAAAACATAATTTGTTTAACTATTTTTTTTTAATAAAAAAGTCCTCACAAGATTAAATTCTGCTCAGTTTGCGCTGATTTTACTAACAGATGGAAAAATTCATTTACAATATCTCAAATCTTCTCCTAGTTTAAAAGTTCATATAAGGATTAGTCATTTTTTTTTTAATTGTGGTTCCATTAACGGCAAT